>NC_056728.1:1411178957-1411435749 GCF_019279795.1 Protopterus annectens | reverse complement strand
CATTTAGAATTTTCATATTTTGACTTGAAAAGCACACACAACCTCTCCCCTTATAAGAAATTTAAGATTTTATACCCATTCAAAGATTTCTAGCTATATAACACCTCTGGATCTGTAAGGAAATAATATTGTACAGAAAAACAAAGGAAAGCAGCCAGCCTATGTACTAGTGCAATACCTTTAGGAGTTTTCCATGTGGGCATATAGGTTAATGGTGGCCGCCTGTTTCAAAAGGTGCCCTGAAAACAAGACACCTGGTTGAGGCAGCAACACAGTGATAACCAAAAATGTTTTTTTTATGTACAAAGACTGACCCACAACAACATTTTGTGGGTAGTGAGAAACTGCATATGAAAATCACATCACACTTAAATGAACAAGAATTAAAGGCGGCACATTTTAAAAGTTTTATTACATAGCATTGCCCACATTATGGAGCAGTTATAACGAGTGACACAAATAATTTTGGTATTTAAAAAAAAGACAATAACTCACAGTAGTTTGGTAAATAAATGCACACCAACATTATGCGATACTACTGCAGCAGAGATGTTAACATGAACTGGGTAAATAACAGTTGTATAAAATCTTACCATAACAGTAGATGTCCTCCTATTCACTTTTGTAGTATTCGTCTTTGGGATATCCTACCAAAGGATAGCCCAAAGTCTGGCCAGCATACCGAAGCCTTTACTACCCAAGAGTGACTTACGTCAAATGTATGATCCCTGTGTAAGCACAGGGCATAAAGATGATGTATGTACACTCTTAATTCAGAACTTAAGTGCCCCAGGAGAACCAGGTCCCACATTAGAAAGGAGAAAGTACAGCTGTGTACGCCCACCATAAATGTAGATGTTCGAGTGTATTTCACAGTTGCAGTCATTACATTTGGGTTATTTGCTTGCAGTAGCCCTCAGTCGGCGTGATTAACAAAGTCTTGGGTCCTACGTCGGTTGCTCTCTCTTCTTCCTTGACGTCAAGTGTATAAAACATGCAGCCGATGTCATTACATCAGTTTTTCTTGCCCCAGATGTCAGGTGCCCCCTAATGGGAAGCAATTAAATCTATATACAAGGTTATACCTCAAACAAAAAAGCAAATACACCAAAAAGCTTTTAAGCATTGAAAAGGAGAGAAGAGGTATAGCCAAAAGAAGTCAGGGGGCTGTAGGGAGGGTAACCAGGACTGCAAAAGTGAATACACTCGAACATCTACATTTATGGTAATTGTACACAACTGTACTATGTTCTTAGTGTTTCATTGTTACAGTCATTACATTTGGGTAGTTTCCCAAAGCTAAGGATGGGAGGAGGAATTTAGACAGCTTTAGGACCAGCTATAAGGCCCTGCAAAACTGCAGTGGCAAAGCCAGCTCTGGATTTAGAGAAAATTGGCAAATGGTACTGCTTGGTGAAAGTATGTAAAAACTCCAGGTAGCAGCTTCTAGATGTCCCTGGTAGGTATGCCTCTGAGAAGGGCTGTAGAGGTAGATGCAGCCTTGGTTGAGTGGGGTCTGATACCCTGTGGGATAGGTTTTCCATGGTGCTTATAGCAGAAATGAATGCAATGGCCTATCCATTTGGGGATGGTAGGCTTTGAAATAGCTTTCCCCTCTGTCCATGCAGCAAATGCCACCAGCAGTTGTTCAGATTTCCTTTGAGGTCTAGACCTGTCCAAGTAGAATCTAAGTTGTCTGTGCACATTTAAGGAGTGCAGTATCAGTTCCCCTTTAATCTGTGGATTAGAAAAGAAGGTAGGCAAATGAATGGACTGATTAAAAGCCACACTGGATACCACTTTTGGCATGACAGAGGGATTGGTCCTGAGGGACACCCTGTCCTAATGAAAGATGATGAAAGGCTTCACTGCCATAAGGGCCTGTAATTCAGATGCCCTTCTTGCTGAAGTGATGGCTGAAAGGGAAGCTGTTTTCCAAGAAAGGAATTTTAAATCTGCAGTAGCAGCTGGCTCGAAAGGAGGAAGGGTGAGTTTCTCCAATACAAAGTTAAGGTTCCAGGCTGGAGTTCGAACTCTCCTGGGTGGTTTTAAATTTCTGGCCCCTCTGAGGAACTGCTTGAGCAGTGGAAGCAAGAAGAGGGGAGGTTCTGTGTTATAATGAGCTGAAATGGCCGAGGTATGAGTTTTTATTGAGGAAAAAGACATGCCCTTGTGAAGCATCTCAGTTAAGTATTGTAAAATCTGAGGTAAACTGGGCACTGCTGTGCTCATCCCTTGAGATTGGTTCCAGGCACAGAATGTTTTCCACTTTTCACCATAAGATTTTCTAGTACTAGACCCTCCCTTGCCTCTAAAATGACATCCATCACTGGTTTACTGAGGGAAGGTAAATGAGGACTTAGGTAATTAGCCAGTAAAAGAGAAACACTGCTATAGCACTGAGGAAGGAGAAACCAGAAAGCTTTGCTGCAATAAATTTTGGTGGTTTTACGTAACTGTGTTCTTTTTTATCTTGAACTTAGGTAATTATCCAGGCTGCTAGGTTCAGTGTTTGAAGCTGAGGGTGCAGAATCTGGTTCTCTTGCTGAGACAGCAGGGTAGGAGTCTGAGGCAGGTGCCATGGGGCCAACAGTGACACACTGTGCAGGAGGGGGTACCAGTGTTAGCGTGGCCAAGCTGGTGCAATCAAAATCATCCTTGGTTTGTCTTGTTTGATCTTTAGTAGTACTTTGGAGAGCACAGGCAGAGGAGGAAAGGCATGAAGGACAGAGCATCCACTTTCCAAGCTTGTCTGTGGGTAGTCCTTGCGCTAAATTTTTCCAATTAATAGTTCTGGGGGAGGCAAACAGGTCTAGATCTAGGCTTCCCCATTTGCCTGTCAACATGTTGAAAATCCTTGGTTCCAGTTTCCACTCGTGTGAGGTTTCTGCTTAGTCTGTCTGCCAGTGTATTTAGTTTTCTTGGCAGGAATTGAGCTTGTAGATGTACTTGGTAGCTCAAGGCTGTGTTCCACAATGCCATGGCTAGTCTGCAGAGGGGGGTAAGAAAGTGTACCCCCCTGCTTGTTTATGTACCACATAAGTGGTGTTGTCCGTCTTTACCATTAATTGTCCTGGAAAAATGTGGTCCTTGAAGGCTGTCAGAGCATTCTGAACAGCTAACAATTCTTTATGATTGATATGAAGTTGCATTTGAATTGGGTTCCATTTGCCCTGAATGCACTTCTCTGCCAGCTGCGCCCCGCCATGCATAGTCTGATGCATCTGTTAGGGTTTGGGTGGCAGGGGGTAGTGTGAATGGTAGTTCCTTGTTTTGGTGGCAGGCCTCTGCCCACCAAAGGAACTCTAGGCATAGACAAGGAATGATAGGAATCATTGCTTCTAGATCCCGAGAATGTTGACACCATAGGCTTTTTAGATACCACTGTAGTTTCCTCATATGCAGTCTTGCATATGGAATTAGAAGAATGCAGGAGGCCATGAACCCCAAGGCTTGTAGTATTTGCCTTGCAGATAGCAGGGTTTTTGTGGCCACTTGTTTGAAGTAGGTTATCAAGTGAATTTGTTTCTCTGGAGTGAGGAAAGCCATCTTGAAAGTTGTATTCAAGCTTGCTCCCAGGAATAGAATTTGACAGGGTACCAGCTGTGATTTCTTTTCATTTATGGTGTACCCCAGACAAGTTAGAACCCTCTGTACAAAAGCCAGATGATTCAAAAGTATGTCCTGGTTTTCTGCCTGAATTAGACAATCATCCAGGTATTAGTATATTTGAATATTTCTTTGCCTGCAAAATGCAATGACTGGAGCTAGGCACTTTGTGAATACCTGAGTGCAGTAGATAAGCCAAACGGCAGTGCAGAGAACTGACAGTGCGTGTAGCCTGCTTTGAAGCGTAGGTATCTTCTGCAAGATTCCCTGATTGGGATGTGCAGGTATGCTTCCTTTAAATTTAGTGTTGCCAACCAGGCATCTTTGCTTAGCATAGGAAGCAACTGGTGAAGTGTCAGCATCTTGAATTTTGGATTACCAAAAAGGTGTTTAGAGTAGGCAGGTCCAGGATAGAACGCCATGAATCGTCTTTTCTGGGTACCAGGAAAAATCTCGAGTAGAAACCTTGTCCCTTTTTCTCTTCTGGTACCAACTGAATAGCCCCTATGCTTAAGAGAGAGAGTACTTGCTTTTGGGCCTCTGCCCACTGATTTGGAGGTAGATCCGGCCAACCACTTGGAGTTGGTAATGTGTGGAAGTGAAATCTGTATCCTTGGGACACTATACTTAAAACCCATTTGTCCTGGGTAATGAGTCCCTAGTTCTTTGAATGAAGTGCAATCTTTCCCCCCAAAGGGGCAGTCAGTTGAGAAGTGCTTGGAAGTTTTAAAAAGAAGTCATTGAGACAGTTTACCATGGGGGGAGTGTTATTACTCCCAAATTTGGAAGTGGAGGCCCCCCACTGCTTAGTCCTGTGTGTCCCCTGGGACTGAAGCCTGGGTGCTCTGCTGGATCTGGGTTTGGACTGAGGTTGTCTGGAAGAGGCAGAAAAGGACCCATTCTTAGAAGGCCAATGCCTACTAAATCTTGGAGGTTGTACTTGTAAAAAGTCTTTAACACTTTGTATAGATTTAGCTTTTTCCTCCATCTTTTTAAGAACTTATTCTGCCTTGTTGCCAAACAGGCGGTCCTGATTTAAGGGAGCATCCAGTAATTTCACTTTAACATGACCTGGCAAGGATTGCTCCTTAAGCCAAGCATGCCTTCTAAGTACAGAAACAGTTACTGCAGCCCTGCAAGATACCTCTAGTGAATCAAAACCACATTGCAATGCATGTTTACCAACTTTTTCAGCAGAATGCATTAAATCCTGTAAATCCTTATTTTCAGCACAATCAGGAATCAACATAATTTTCTGTTTAAGCTATCCAGTAATATGCAGCTGATACTTTAACATATGAAACTGGCAATTCAAGGCCCTACTGGCCAAAGTTGCAGAAGTGTATACCTTCTTACCCCGTCTATCCAGCGCCCTGGAGTCTCTATCAGAGGGGGTAGGATTTTTGGCAGTAGTAGCTTTAATGCCCTTGGGTCCCTGTGAAACAGTTTCAGGATCCACAGTAGGATTTTTGAAAAGGAACTTGTCAGGAACCCTGTAATACCTATCAGGTTTTCTGGAAGCAGGGGGTAAAGAGTCAGGGGCCATGCTAGATTCCGAAAAGGCATCAACAATGTCCAGTACAGGAGGTATAGCTAAAGGCCTGTGCTGGGGCAGGAGTAAGAAATCCCTAAGCCTCTTTTTAGAGTCAGAGAAATAATGACTTTCCCAACAAAAAAGCTCCCTGAGAGTATGCAAGGTTTCACCAAAAGAGAAATCGTCTGGGGGGAAGCAGGGGGAATATAGTCCTCAGCATCAGAATCCTCATAGGTAGATAAGGGTAAATCCTGGTCATCAGAGGAAACAGAAATTTCAGAATCCTGGTCAGACGTATCATAAGCAAACTCAGTCCTAGGTCTCTTAGAGGGCGAAGGTTGGCTTGCCCTGATGAAAGTAATAAGGTCTTCAATCAATCTTACTTTTTTTTTTTTTAGGCATAGAGGCCTGAACATGTGTTCTGGGTGTCAAGTTTTCTAGGCATGGTTCGAGTTTTAGGCCTTGAAGATGATGGCGTCTGTTTAATATGCAAGTCAGTAGGCCTGAATACACCCTCGGAAGCCGATGCTTGCACAGTGGCTCTGGACCATCCAAGGTAGAGACATCCGCAGGTTCCAGAGCTGAAGTATCTCGTAGCATACCGGACTCTGAATGGGTCTCAGTAGAGGCCTGCAAATCTGAAGTAGCTGGCATCAGGGGCTGCAAAAGCACCTCACTGAGTACCAGCAAACTGAGCGGTCTGCCTCTGTCTATCTTTGCGTTTTTTCGGAATATCAGTAGTCGGATGGCTTACCTAAGACGTATCAGGATAATTGAAGCGAGCACCAAAAAATTTTGGAGCGCAAATATACCGACGACTGACAGTTCGTGGTTTAAATAAGGCACAAAACTGACAGCGAGGTACGTCGTAGTCAGGGCCTAAGCAAGGAATACAGTACGAATGAAAATCTTTATGAGGTATTTGCTTTAAACAAGAAATGCAATTATTTACTTTTACTGACATCGGTTTAGAGCAAGAAAAAGATTCTCCAACGGGGTACTTAACTTTTAGTTGAAGACTTCGGTTCTGAAACTCAAAAAAATGAAAATTTCAGGACTCGGCCGACCGGCACTTGCAAACTGCTTCTGCTTCAGGCACCGCACGGCAAGAAAGACTGATGTAATGACGTCGGCTGCATGTTTTATACCCCTGACGTCATGGAAGAAGAGACAGCAACTGATGCAGGACCCAAGACTTTGTTAATCAGGCTGACTGAGGGCTACTGCAAGCAGATAACCCAAATGTAATGACTGCAACAGTGAAACACGAAGAACATCATGTACATCCAAACAAAGGAAGGAAGAGAAGGTGAAGGACCTCTCATCCTGAAAGAAAATCCCACTCATGGAGAAAGAGGAGGAAAAAAATGGGGTGAGGTGGAGAGTGAATACTGTAACAGCTGCAGTAGTCATTACCACTGGAAGATCACAAAAGCTACTGTGAAAGTATGGAGGAGGAAGGCAAACAGGAACCTCCAAAAGTTTTGCCTTTATATCTGGTAAAACTTGAAGGTTGAAGCCAGGAATAGTGCCTCATCACAGAGCAAGAGGCAGCAGCCCTAGAGGGGGCATCAGCCACATCACAGCTGCATTAAATAGAGTGAAGGGCAACTTGAGAAGTGGAACCCAACAAGGAGAGAGCTGCGACCTTACCGTCCGAGTCAGGCATATCAGATACAATCTTCCCAATCTGGGAAACAAGAGATAAAATATATCTTGTCATGTGGGTCTAGTAATTTATAGCCCTAAAGGCTAAAACAGCAGAAGTGTATACTTTCTTCCCAATCCTCGTCATAGCTCTACGGTCCTTATCAGAGGTAAGGAGCTTAGAAAAGGGCAGCAGTCTAGAGGGCTTTTCTGCAGACACAGAAATCACTGCTGGATCAGAAGAAGGGCATTTATATAAGTTAAAGCATCTGGCACCTTATAGAATCTATTAAGCTTCTTAGGAGATGGAGGTTGGGAGTCTGGGTCCAAAACAACAACAGAGAAAGTATCCATTAGAGCAGCCAACACAGGAGGGACAGCAGAAGGTTTAGGAGAGTCCATTTACAACACCACAATACCTTTTTTGGATGTCGGATACCTGAGAACAATCGCATTTAAAATGCTGCATAATATGCAAGACTGTCCCCTCCCAAAGGTTAGTTCCTCCAAGACTAACAGACTCCTCCTCTGACTCAGTCTAAAGGAGAAGGCAACTGAGATGAACAGACTAAAGGAGTCAGCATCAGACTCAGAAACCTCATCTGAGGGCTTAGGGTCCTTTGCCCTTTTAGGGTAGAGAATCAAGGGGGTGCAGGAACAGAAACCCCCTGAGGGGCCATCAAAGCTAGCAAGACATTGAACAAGCCTTACGTAAAGTCCTGTCATTTTCTTAGTGGATCTTTGGAAGCTGGCACCAAATGCTTAGTTTTCTGCCTCTTCTTTAAAGGAACGTCCGTTTTGGCAAAGCGTGATGGGTCGGATCCCTGCCTAGGTTCGATCAAGGTAACCAGTACCACTTCCTAATCAAGGATCTGAGGAATCTCTTTAGGCCCCTTGGAGATTATCAACAGTGGTTCTCCCCTCAATGTTCGCCATGGACATATGCAAGGCCTCTGACATGTGAGAAGCCGGTTTCATGCAAGCCACTGATAAGGTTATGGCACAAGACACCAACAGCTATACCAAACTGTTCTCTGGGTTTTCATCCACCTTGAGAGATGTCTAGTAGAGGATGGACAGCAGCAGGTTCAGGCCTAGTCTTCTTGATCTGCTACTTAAGCAGCATCTGCACCATAGGGCACCTACCTTGGTACTTTGGGGCAAGAACCTGACATGTTGGTTCTCAGGACATATTGAAAGGGACAAAAGATGGCTAAGCAAAGCCTTTGATACAAAAGCCTAACAGATGGAACACTGAGTGTGGCTGTAAGACACACCTAAGCAAAACAGGCACCTATTGTGATGGTCCTTATGAGGAATCTGCCTCCCACACTGACATTTCTCTTTCTTGGGTGACATGTAACCCACTATAAAATAGAATGAAGACACAAAGGAACCCCAATGTGGTACTTATCTGAAAGGGTAGGCTTTGTGTTACCAGCACAGTGGAGAGCTTTCAGATGTTCGATAATGGCATTTGGCCTGGCAGCAACAAAGTTCTGCGTTGGGACCATATGCTTATCACCTTTATTCCCTACACTTGCGTGGGGAGAATACATCTAATGTATGATGCTCCTTGGTAATAAAGGCTTTGGTATGCTGGCTGGATGTTGGGCTATCCTTTCCAGGAGGTCCTAGAGGTGATGAATACTCAACAGTGATATGGTAGGATATGGTACAGTTGTGTACACATACCATAAATGTAGATATTTGAGTGAATTCACTGTTGCAGTCCTGACTGTTGGGGATTTCCTGCAGTGAAAGCCTTTGGCTGCCCTGACTACCATAGAAAACTCTTTCGCTTCCCAGGCTGGCAGACATACCCCACCACTGTCAGTATGCTCAGGTACAAAGAGAGCCAGCCTGCATTATCACTTAAGTATTTTCTTGACTACTCCTAGGAGAAGCCCAAAGTGGACCACAGGTGAACCAAGGCAGGGGGAACCTAAACCAGGGTAGCCTGGGGAAGTATCCCATGGCCATTTCAACTGAATTTGTAGCCTACGTACTACGTTGAGTGGGTAGAAGGGAGGGAAATTAGACTGCAACAGTGAATACACTCAAACATCTACATTTACGGCAAGTGTACACAACTGTACTATGTTCTTTGTGTTTCATTGTTGCAGTCCTGACTGTTAGGATGATTCCAAAAGCTTAATGGAGGGTAAAATGAGATCATGGAGAGGAGAGGATCCCCTGCAAGACTGCAGATGCAAATCCTGCTCTGGACTTAGAAAGGGCTGTGAGGTGGTAGAGTCTTTTGAAGGTATGCACAAAAGACCAGTTGGTTGCCACCAAAATGTCTTTAGTGGGGACCCCCTTAAGGAAAGCTGCAGAAGTAGCTGTGGCCCTAGCAGAGTGCGACCTAATCAATTCAGGGGCCTTTTTGCCATGATGGATGTAACAGAAAGAAATGCAGTGAGATATCCACTTGGAAATAGTCTGTTTAGAAACTGGCTTTCCTTCACAGCCAGGGGCAAAGATTATAAACAGCTGGTCTGATTTTCTCAATGATTCTGTCCTGTCTAGATAAAAGCATGGCATTCTGTGCACATCAAGAGTGACATAATCTTTCCCCTGTTTTGAGAGTTGGCAAAGAAAGTTGGTAGATGAATAGCCCGATTTAGAGACACATTTGGGACCACCTTAGGCATGAAGAAAATTAGTTCTGAGGGGAAACCTTGTCTTTATGGAAGATAACGAAAGGTTCCTCTGCCATAAGGTCATGCAACTCTGATACTCTTCTAGCTGACGTGATTGCCAATAGCAGGGCAGTTTTCCAAGTGAGAACTTTACTGTAGCATTAGCTGCAAGCTTGAAAGGAGGCAAAGTAAATTTTTCTAGGACATAGTTGAGGTCCCATGGAGAGGTGGGTTTCCTCCTGGGAGGCCTAATGTGAATGACATCCCAAACAAAACTGTTTCAACAGGAGGTGTGAACAGACTGGAGGAATAATAGGGATGTGAGCAGAGATGGCGTAGGCATGTATCTTAACAGAGGAATAAGATAGACCCTTTATCCACCACACTGGCCAGGTACTCCAGGGATGGTTGCAATGTTAGCTGAATTTGAGTCAAGGTGGTGCTTTCGGCATCAAATACTGAATCTTTTCAATTTGGCTGAGTAAGATTTTCTAGTGCTAGGCCTTCTAGACTCTTAGAATGTTTTTCACCTACTTACTTTAGCTGATGTTGGAGTTGGGTGCTGTGGAATCATCCAGGCTGAAAGACAGAGTTTGAAGGTTGAGATAAACAATCCTCCCCTTGTTCTGGGTGAGGAGGTCCAGCCTCTATGGTAACAGCCAAGGTTTCTGATTAGTAAGCTCAAGGAGGAGTGGAAACCAGTGCTGTCTGGGCCAGTCTGGTGCCATTGGTATAGCCCTTGGACCCTCTTCCCTTATCTTTAGAAGTAATTGAGGCAGAAGGGGTAAGGGGAGAAAGGCTTAAATGAAGAGGTGATTTCATGGGACGGAGAAGGCATCTATTCTCCCTGCAGATGTCTGCCTTGCCCTGGAGAATTTCTTCAGATGTGTATCGTCTTTGCTGGCAAAAAGATCCACCTGTGGGTACCCCCCCATTTCTGAGTTATGCTATTTCCCAATGCAGGTGCCATTCATGGGGGGGGGGGTCTGTCAACCTTCTGCTGAGGTGGTCTGCTGTAGTATTTTGTTCCCCTGGCAGATATTACGCCATGAGGTGCAGCTCCTAGAGAATGTGCAGTCTCACAGACTTGTATGGCTAGACAGCACAGAGCATAGGAATGCATGCCTCTCTGCCTGTTTATGAACCACATGACTGTGATATTGTCTGTTTTGTACTACCAGAATCCTTGGTGCCCATTTTTCTTTAAAGGACAGTAATCCTTTTTGGACTCCCATACGTTCATTCCAATTTATGTGTTTGTTTTTGTGCTAAGTGTTCTATATTCTGTGGGTTTGGAAGGGTAAGGGACATGGGCCACCCAGGCTATCTTTGAAGCATCTGTGGTGAGGATTTGGCCCGGGGGTAAATATGAAGGGTAGGTCCTGGATTCTGGGTGCAAGCCTGCACTCACCATGCAAACTCCTGTCTGAGGCAAGGTATCAGATGTACTTAAGTGTCCAGGGACTGAGAGCTCTGGCACCAGATGTTCTTTAGGTACCACTGAAACATCCTCATGTGCAGCCTGGATAGGGGCACCATGAGGACACACCATGTATCCCAGTGCCCTGAGGAATTTTCTAGCTGTGATGCATTGCTTTTCCTGAATTCTCTGGAAGTAGGCTGTCAAGAAGGTGATTTTGCCCAGGGGGGGGGCTCTGAAAAGAAGAGTCCAAGAGAGCCCCTAGGAAAAAAGTACAGTTTTGTACCTACCATAAATGTAGATGTTCGAGTGCTCATACAGCTGCAGTCATTACAGATGGGTTATCCTGCCATCAGGCGGGTCCTCGGTCGGGCGAATTCCAAAGTCTAGGTCCGGCGTCGGTTGTCGTCGCTTCTTCCCTGATGTCAGTGCGGCAGGGGTATAAAAGAGGCAGCCGACGCCATCTTCTTCAGTTTTTCTTGCCCCAGATGTCAGGTGCCCCCAGAAGGAAGGCAAAACAAACTTATGTAATCATGCAATACAGAATAATCAAAAAACAGTAGTTGCAAGCAAATACACCATAAAAGAATACCCCAAATAGGTTGTATGAGAAATTGTTTGTCATAAGGCTGTCCTAAGAGGGGATGGAGGGGGGAAACCTGGACTGCAGCTGTAAGAGCACTCGAACATCTACATTTATGGTAGGTACAAAACTGTACTATATTCATCATGCATACAGCTGCAGTCATTACAGATGGGAAGAATCCCAAAGCTATGTAGGGGTGGCAGGCACTAAGTGGAACTAGGAGGAGCAAGGATGCCCTGCAAGACAGCTGTGGCAAATCCCGCTCTAGATTTAGAGTAAAGTGGAAGGTGATAGAGTTTGGATAAAGTGTGCACTGAACTCCAAGTGGCTGCTTCCAAAATGTCCTTGGTAGGAACCCCCTGAGGAAAGCTGCAGAGGTAGCTGTGGCCCTCGTTGAGTGGGATCTGATGCTTGAAGGCACAGCTTTTCCATGAAATGAGTAACAAAAGCGTATGCAGTGGGCTATCCATTTTGAGATTGTCTGTTTGGAGATAGCCTTTCCTTGAGCACAGTTGCTCGGATTTCCTGAATGGCTTTGTCCTGTCCAAATAATAACGAAGTTGTCTGTGAATGTCCAAGGAATGCAGTAGTCTTTCCCCTTTGTTTTTTGGGTTAGGGTAAAAGGTAAGTAAGTGGATAGTCTGATTCAAAGCTACACTGGATACTACCTTTGGCATAAAGGTGGGGTTGGTTCGTAAGGAAACTCTTTCCTGATGGAAAATGATGAAAGGTTGCGCAGCTGTGAGGGCCTGTAGTTCCGAAACCCTGCGTGCTGAGGTGATAGCCAGAAGGAAGACCGTTTTCCATGACAAGTATTGTAGCTCTGTTGAAGCAGCTGGCTCGAAGGGAAGAAGGGTCAGCTTTTCCAATATGAAGTTGAGGTCCCAAGCAGGGACTGGTGGTTTCCTTGGGGGTTTTATATTCTTTGCCCCTCTGAGGAACTGTCTTAAGAGAGGATGAGAGAATAAAGGAGGATCTGTGTTGTATTGTGCAGAAATGGCTGAAGCGTGGATTTTGATGGAGGAGAAGGAAAGTCCACTGTTTAACATCTCAGATAGGTACTGTAAAATTTGAGGTAAATTTATTACCCAAGGATTCTGGCCCTTTTTCTGATTCCAGGCACAAAATCGTTTCCATTTGGCGGAGTAGGCTTTTCTAGTAGAAGGTCTTCTGGCCTCCAAGATGACATCCTGCACCTCCTTGGAGAGGAGGGTCTGTTGGGAAATCAAGGGATTCTCCATGCAGCTAGATTTAGGGTTTTGAGCTGGCTGTGAAGAGTCTTGAAGTTGTGCTGGGACAACAGAAGAGGCACTAGAGGTAGAATCCATGGTGGGGAATGTGTCAGGCTCTTCAGGAGTGGATACCAGTGTTGTCTTGGCCAATCTGGAGCTATGAGAATCATTTTCGGCCTCTCTGCTCTGGCTTTTAAAAGAACTTTGGGCAGCAGAGGAAGAGGCGGAAAGGCATAGACTGTCAACGTTGTCCAATTGAAAGAAAGTGCGTCCACTTTCCAGGCCTGTGGATGATAGGTCCTTGAACAAAATTTTTTCAATTGGTAATTTCTGTGGGTAGCAAAGAGATCTATGTCTGGCTGTCCCCATGCCTGAGTTATCTTTGTGAAAACTTGAGGATGTAACTTCCATTCGTGTGGATCTGTCATATTTCTGCTTAGGCTGTCTGCCAGTGTGTTTTCCTTCCCTGGCAGGAATTGTGCCTGAAGTTGAATTTGCAATTCCAGTGCTGTGTTCCATAGGGTCATGGCTTGTCTGCACAGGGGGTATGAATGAGTTCCCCCCTGCTTGTTTATGTACCACATCACTGTGGTGTTGTCTGTCCTTATCAATAGCTAGCCTGGATGCACTAGGTCTTTGAAGGCCATAATAGCATTTTGCACTGCTAGCATTTCCTTTTGGTTGATGTGTAGGTGCTTCTCTTTTTGGGACCATTTTCCCTGAATGCACTGATCTGTCATGTGTGCCCCCCAGGCGTAGTCCGAGGCGTCTGTTGTGATGATTTGAGTTGCTTGAGGTATGCAGAAAGGGAGACCTATGTTTCTTTGGCATGCTTGAGCCCACCACAAAAATTCCTTTTGAAGACATGGAATGAGTGGTATAATTGTTTCCAAGCTGTGGCTGTGTTGAGACCATAAGTTTTTTAGGTACCATTGAAGTTTCCTCATATGCAGCTTTGCACATGGGATCAGAAGGATGCAAGATGCCATGAATCCCAGAGCCTGCAGGACTTTCCTTGCAGTCAGCCTGGTGAAGGTTGCCATTTTGCTGAAGTATTGAGACAGTTGCCCTTGTTTGTCTGGCGTGAGGTAGGCCATCTGGGTGGTTGTATTCAAGCTGGCACCCATGAAAATTATTTGTTGAGAGGGTATTAGTTTTGATTTCTTTTTGTTGACTGTGTATCCCAGAAAGTTCGTTTTATTACAAACGCCAGGTGTTTCAGAAGTATGTCCTTGCTGTTCGCTTGGATCAGGCAGTCGTCCAGATATGGGTATATTTGTATTCCTTGAAATCTGCAGAAGACAATTACTGATGCCAGGCATTTCGTAAACACTCTGGGCGCAGTAGATAAGCCAAAGGGCAATGCAGAGAATTGATAATGGGTTGAACCTGCAAGAAATCTGAGGTATCTTCTGCAATCTTGTCTGATAGGGACATGCAGATATGCCTCCTTGAGGTCCAATGTTACCAGCCAAGACTCCTTGCCCAGCATGGGAAAAAGCTGCTGTAATGTGAGCATCTTGAATTTTGGTACCTGTAAATATGTGTTTAGGATGGATAGGTCTAAAATAGGTCAACAGTCTTTGTCTTTCCTTTGTACCAGGAATAGTCTGGAATAAAACCCTTGACCTTGTTCTTTTGCAGGTACCTCTTGAATCGCTTTCATGTCCATGAGAGCTGAAATTTGTTTTTGTGCCTCTGCCCTTTGATTTTGTGGCAGGTTTGGCATGCCTCTCATTTTTGGAAGGGTGTGAAAGTGGAACCTGTATCCTCTTGTCTATAATGTCCAGAATCCATTTGTCTTTTGTGACAATATGCCAATTCTTTGAGAATAATGCCAGTTTTCCACCCAAAGGTGCTGCCATTAAAGCTTTGCTTGGCAGGTAAAGGGGGAAGTCATTGTGTCTGCTTTCTGGATGACTGTGATCTATCTTCTCCACCTCTTGGGGTTGGTGCTTGCCACTGTCTGGATCTGAAAGATCCTTGAGGTTGCCCCTCTACCCCTTGGGCGTCTGTATCTGCCTCTTTGAGGTCTGTCCGTGGTTGGAAAGGACCAATTTTTTGAAGGCCAGTTTCTGCTGAAATGTGGAGGTTGTACCTGCAGGAAATCTTTCACTGTTTGCATTGATTTCGCTTTTTCCTCCATTTTCTTTAGTACCTCCTCAGCTTTAACACCAAACAATACATCTTTTTGAAGAGGTGCATCTAGTAATTTAGCTTTGACATGATCTGGTAAGGCTTGCTCTTTGAGCCAAGCATGTCTACGTATAACAGACCCCGTAACAGCAGCTCTACATGAGGCCTCTAAAGCATCAAAACCACACTGCAAGGCATGTTTACCCACTTGCTCTCCACCATGCAACAAATCCTGCAACTCTTTTAAATCTGGTTGTTCTGGTTGTGTCATTTTGCTTTTCAACTGAGATAACAAAAACTGTTGATACTTTAACATATGGAACTGACAGTTTAATGCCCTCATGGTTAAAAGTGGCCGAGGTATACACCTTTTCCCCCCACCTTTCTAAAGCTCTGGAATCTCTCTCTGAAAGTAATGGGTTTTTAGCAGTAGAGGCCTTAATTCCCTTGGGACCCTGTGAAATAGTTTCTGAGTCAGCGGTATGGCTTTTGTATAGGAACTGGTGTGAATCAGGAACCCGGTAATACCAGTCTGGTTTAACAGGAGCTGGAGGTAAAGAATCTGGGTTGAGGCTGGCTTCTGTGTACACATCATCTAATATATCTAAAACAGGAGGGATAGCCAGGGGCCTATGCTGGGGGAGCAAGAGAAAATCCCTGAGCCTTTTCTTGGAATCTGAGTAATCTTGGCCTTCCCAGTGAAAGTGTCCTCTCAAAGTATGTAGGGTTTCCCCAAAAGAGTAGTCCTCAAGGCGGGAGACCAAGGGAATAGACTCCTCTGCATCAGAGTCTTCAAAAGGAGAATAGGTATAGTCCTGGTCCTCAGAATGTTCAGAGGTAATAGAGGCTTGATCTGAGGAAGGGTAGTCTTCCTCTAATCTGGGCCTTTTGTCCGAGGGGGTTTGAGAACCCCTGGTAAGAGTAATCAAATCCTCAGCCATTTTGAGCATCTGTTTTTTAGGCATGGGGCCTTGAGAGGGGGTCTGAGGTCCCTGTTTTTTTGTTTTCATGGCTGCTTTAGATTTTGTGAAAGCTTTAATAGAGAAGGAGGAAGGCCTGAAGACACCTTGAGAAATGGCAGGCCTCTCCAAACTCTGAGTTTCCCCGCCAAGAGTGGCGTCGGTATCTGTAGTAGGAATGGGGACCGAGGATCCTGCGACCTTGGGTACTGAAGACACCGGTAATGTAGTGTCATCGGTACTCAGGGGCTGCGTAGGTGCCTCGCTGAGAACCGGTAGTCTGCCTTAGCGTGGTGTCAGTAGAAGTCGCGGACCTCATATGTCGGTCCTTATCTTTGCGTCTTTTACTCAAAACTGTAGTCGGAGTATCCAACGACATAATATAATTAAATTTTTTACCAAAAAAGTGAAGGGCGAACTCCGCCCGACGCTTAATAGTGCGCTTGTTGAATCTAGCACAAAAACGGCAGGCCGAGACGTCGTGGTCTGGGCCTAAGCAAGGTATACAGAAAGAGTGGAAATCCTTACGCGGTATTTGCTTCCGACATGAAATGCAATTATTAACTTTGTCTGACATCGGTCTGAGGCAAGAAAAGTTTCAACGGGTACTTAGCTTTCAAGAAGACTTCGGCTGAAATATTTTCGTAAATCTCAGGAGCTGGCCGACCGGCACTTGCGAACTGCTTCTGCTTCGGGCACCGCGCGGCAAGAAAGACTGGAGAAGATGGCGTCGGCTGCCTCTTTTATACCCCTGCCGCACTGACGTCAGGGAAGAAGCGACGACAACCGACGCCGGACCTAGACCTTGGAATTCGGCCAACCGAGGACCCGCCTGACGGCAGGATAACCCATC
Organism: Protopterus annectens; assembly: GCF_019279795.1. NCBI lineage: Eukaryota > Metazoa > Chordata > Ceratodontiformes > Protopteridae > Protopterus > Protopterus annectens. The sequence continues at coordinate 1,411,419,131 of NC_056728.1, read as the reverse complement.
TGTAATGACTGCAGCTGTATGCACGATGAACATCTGGTTGGGGCAGTGATGGATTTCTTGAGGTTTAGTGTGAAGCCCAGGGAAGTCAGGAGTTCCTGTGTGAATTTCAGGTCCTTGTGGATCTTTGGCAGATCTGTGGCTTTTACCAGGCAATTGTCCAGGTAGGGGTACATCTGAACCTCTTTAGTCCTGCAGAAGGCAATGTCAGGAGCCAAGCCCTTTGTGAAAACCCTTGGAGAGGTAGACAATCCAAAGGGCAGTACTGAAAATGGATAGTGATTGGAGCTTGCTCTGAAGCAAAGAAAGCTTCTGTGTGAGTTTAGAATGGGAATGTGCAAATAGGCATCCTTTAAGTCTATTGAGACCATGAAGGCCTGAGGAGTTATCATGGGTAGTAATTTTTGAAAGGTCAGCATTTTGAATTTTGGCACCCTAAGAAACTGATTGAAGTTGGACGGGACCAGTATGGGATGCCAATAGCTTTCATTTCTGGGGACTAGGAAAAGCCTCAAGTAAATTCCCTTCCCTTTCTTTTCTTCTGGAATTGGCTCCACTACTCCCTGAGAGCACAGAATGTGAATTTGTTCGAGAGCTTGAGATTTCTGACTTTGCGGTACATCTGGGTAACCTGAGTATTTTAATGGCTCTCTGAAAGTGAGTTTGTAACCATTTGAAAATGTCTAGAGAACCCACTGATCTGAATTGATGTGGGTCCAGTTTTGATGGAAAAGTGACAGCCTTCCTCCTAGTTTTGGGGTTGGGATGGGATGGTGGAGCAGAGACAGAGAGAGGCTTAATTGTTCTCTGGCAGGGGCTTGTGGCCTAGAACTCCCTTGATTGTGGGGTTCTGAGGTCCACTGCCTTGATTTTTGCTGCTGAGGTCTTTGTCTGGGGGTTCTGTCCATCTGAGGCTTCCTCTGTTTACTCCTAAGTTGGGAGGGAAAGGACCAATGCTTAGTAGGGAAGTTACTGCTCAACCTGAGAGGCTGCACTTGAAGAAAGTCATTGACTGTTATCATAAACTTAGCCTAGTCTTCCATCTTTTTGAGGACTGCTTCTGCTTTAGGGCCAAAAAGGTGGTCCTTGACAAGGGGTGCATCCAAGAGGCTAGCCTTTACATGATCTGGGAGAAAATGTTTTCCAAGTCAAGCATGTCTTCTGATAACTAAGCCAGTGACAGCTGCCTGTAGGAAGCCTCCATGGCATCTTAGCCACAGTGCAGGGAATATCTAGCTACCTGGAAACTGGTATGGCACAGGTCTAAAAGTGGAAAGATTTTTATCCTCTAGGGTTGACATTTTTGTTTAAGTTGCTCAAGAATGGTTTGCTGGTATGTGATCATATGGAATTGACAGTTGAGGGCCCTCATAGTCAGAGTGGTGGAAGTATATACTTTCTTTCTAAACCTATCAAGGGCCCTGCTCTCTGTCTGTAGGAAAAGGGTTCCTGGAGGAAATGTCTCTAGCTCCTTTAGGCTCTGGGGTGACCACTTCTAGGTCAGCAGAGGGGTTTTTGAACAGGTATTTGTGAGAGTCTTGTAAAAAGTAGAATGTCTAGTTTTCTAGGGGAGTGGGGAGGGAGTCAGGATTCAAGGAGGCATCCTGGAAAATATCTTCCACCACTTCCAAAATAGGTGAAATAGCTAAAGGTTTGTGTTCAGGGAGTTCCAAGAACTCCCTAGCTCTCTTTTTGGGCTGAGGGTATTCTTATGCCTCCCACTGAAAATGTCTTACAGCATGGAGTGTCTCTCCAAAAGTGAGATCTTCAGGTGGGGAAGCAGAAGGAAGATTTTCCTCTGAATTAAATTCCTCATAGAATGTGTAAGAGGGGCCTGCCTCTGAGCCAGATTTCTCCAAATCAGAGTAGTCTTCTGATTGTAATGGGTCTGGAAAAAATTCAGGAGGGGCATTCCTTTGTCTTTTTCCTGGGGTAATGTTCCCTGTTGTCTGTCTAGCTCTCACAATGTTAATTATATCTTCAGCCAGTCTGATCAAATCTTGCTGGGGTTTCTGAAACCGGGTGCAGTAGGCCTAAGTGAAGGCCATGCCAGAATGCGTTTCTTTGGGGTGGCTTTGGCCTTAGACTTAGGTGCCCAGACTCTGTGGGTTGAAGGTACACTGTCAAAGACCTAGGCCTTATGTCGCCGGTTAGTAAACATTCATTGGAAGCTACAGCCTGCTGAGCAGTCTTGGACCCAACCGATGAGCTGAAGGTATGTACAGTAGAAGTCGAAGGGCCAAAGGCATGTCGGACTCTGAAAGGGTCTCAACAGAGTCTTGGGGTTGAAGGAGGCTGTGAAAGCGCCTCACCTTCCTCAATGATCATAAGTCTAGTAGGAGAGACAGAGGGTGATTGACTGCCATCCAAAGACCTTAGCTTATGTTTCTTTTGTTTTTTTTTTTGTGCTTGGAAAACTCAAGTTCAGAATGACTGGCGGATGACATAAGATGTGATTGTACAGATCATTGTCTCAGAAAATGTGCTAAGAATTCATCCGTATGCCTAATAGCGGGACGTTGTGGTCGAGGCCTAAACAAGTGACACAAAGCGTATGGAAGTCTCGTTGTGGGATTTGTTTACCACAGTGGAGACAATTATTTACTTTATCTGACATGAGTTAAAAAGAAAGGAGTAACAGGGTACTTATCTGATGACAGCTCTTCTCTGGTGCAGAGACCAACTCACTTGTACACTGCTTCAAGCTCCGGCAGCAAGAAAAGACTGAAGTGACGGCATAGGTTGGCTCTCTTTATACTTGAGTGTACTGATGTCGGTGGGGGCGTCCGCCAGCCTGGGAGACGTAACAGTTTTCTCTCTTTGGAGCCTTTGAATTCAACAGAAGTCATTTCTGCTAAAACGGCAGCTCCTTCAGTGATCGGCTTGGCTCCAAATGACTTTTCCAGGTTAGGAGCTCAAAAAGTGAGAGAATCTTTTAATTTTAAAGGCGACGATGTTTTTTCATCCAACCCTTTTATGGCTCTACCACTACCCACCAGGCTGGATCTACCAAACAGACGAGGCCGTTCTATATTGAAGGACAGCCAGAAAGGGAAAGCCTCCAGGGAAGAATGCTCACCTGTGAGGTGAAGAGCCATGAAACCGCATTTCAACAAGGACTAATATACAATCCATCAGACTTTCCTTTAACTTCATCGCAAGTATCAATACTCAACAAAGGTTTGAGCTTTATAACCTAATAACAAGTCAGATGTAGCCAATGTGATTTTAGACATTAAACTGTTTGCACGCAGAGTTATTCTTGGGACCTTGTTTGGGGCAAATGATGTCAGTTCAGAAGCATGTTTTACACAAACCGAGTGTTTATTGCCCACCCCTTGCAGCTTCTATTGAATCTTTTGTCAATTTATGTGAAAAGGATATTTTTGCTTCACTTGGAACTGTTAAGCCAAGGTTTTGTAATCTAAGTGTTGAGGAAAAGTACAGTTGTGTACACCTACCATAAATGTAGATGTTTGAGTGTATTCACTGTTGCAGTCATCACATTTGGGTTATCTGCTTGCAGGTAGCCCTCAGTCGGCCTGATTATCAAAGTCTTGGGTCCTGTGTCAGTTGCTGTCTCATCTTCCATGACATCATGTAGTCAGGGGTATAAAGCATGCAGCCGACACCACTACATCAGTTTTTCTTGCCCCAGATGTCAGGTGCCCCCATAATGGGAAGCAATTATATACAAGGTTACACCTCCAACAAAAAGCAAATACATCAGAAAGCTTTAAGCATAGTAAACAAGAATAGATGTATAATCAATAGAAGTCAGGGGGCTGGAGGGAGGGTAACCAGGACTGCAACAGTGAATACACTTGAACATCTACATTTATGGTAAGTGTACACAACTGTATTATGTTCTTAGTGTTTCACTGTTGCAGTCATCACATTTGGGTAGATTCCCAAACCTAAGGATGGGAGGAGGCAATTAGATAGCATTAGGACCAGCTATAAGGCCCTGCAAGACTGTAGTGGCAAAGCCAGCTCTGGATTTGGAGAACACTGGCAAGTGGTAATGCTTGGTGAAGGTATGTACAGGACTCCAGGTAGCAGCTTCTAGGATGTCCCTGGTAGGGACACCTCTGAGAAAGGCTGTAGAGGTAGATGCAGCCCTGGTGGAATGAGGTCTTATCCCGTGTGGTAGGTTTTCCATGGTGCTTATAGCAGAAATGAATGCAATGGCCTATCCACTTAGAAATGGTTAGCTTTGAAATGGCCTTCCCCTCTGCCCCTGCAGCAAATGCAACCAGCAGCTGTTCATATTTCCTGAGAGGCTTAGTCCTGTTCAAATAAAATCTAAGTTGTCTGTGCACGTCCATTGAGTGCAGTATTCATTCCCATTGGTTCTGTGGATTAGAAAAGAAGGTTGGCAAATGAATGGACTGATTTAAGGGCCACACTGTACACCACCTTGGGCCTACAGGAAGGGTTGGGTCCTGAGGGACACCTTGTCAGCATGAAAGATGATGAAAGGCTCCACTGCCATGAGGGCCTGTAATTCAGACACCCTTCTTGCTGAAGAGATTGCTAGAAGGAAGGCTGTTTTCCAAGAAAGGAATTTCAACTCTGCATTTGCAGCTGGCTCACAGGGAGGCAGAGTGAGGTTTTCCAATACAAAGTTAAGGTCCCAGACTGGAGTAGGGGCTCTCCTGGGTGGTCTTAGGTTTTTGGCCCCTCTGAGGAATTGCTTCAGTGGTGGATGAGAGAAGAGGGGTGGCTCTGTATTATAATGAGCTGAAATGGCTGAGGCATGAATTTTGATGTTAGAAAAGGAAAGGCCCTTGTGAAGCATCTCGGTTAAGTATTGAAGAATATGAGGTAAATTGGGAACTCCTGTGCCCATCCCCTGAGTTTGGCTCCAGGAACAGAATCTTTTCCATTTTTCAGCATAGGATTTTCTAGTACTAGGCCTCCTTAATGACATCCATCACTTGCTTACTGAGGGATGGTAACTGAGAGATCAGGTAAATTAGCCAGGCTGCAAGGTTCAGAGTTTGAAGCTGTGGGTGCAGAATCTGGCCCTCCTGCTGAGACAGTAGGGCAGGGGTCTGAGGCAGGTGCCATGTTTCCAGCAGTGACACACTGCGCAAGAAGGGGTACCAGTGTTGGCGTGGCCAGTCTGGTGCAATCAGTATTGCCCTTGGTTTGCCCTGTTTGATCATTAGTAGCACTTTGAAGAGGAGAGGCAGAGGGGGAAAGGCATAAACGGATAGGTTTTTCCAGGTGAAGGACATGGCATCCACTTTCCAAGCTTGTCTGTGGGGAGTCCTTGTGCAGAATTTGTCCAATTGGTAGTTCTGAGGGGAGGCAAACCGGTCTATCTCTGGGCTCCCCCATTTGTTTCTCAACATGTTGAATATCTTTGGTTCCAGTTTCCACTCATGTGGGTCCATGAGATTTCTGCTTAGGTCATCTGCCAGTGTATTTAGCTTGCCTGGCAGGAATTGAGCTTGTAGTTGCACTTGGTAGCTCAAGGCTGTGTTCCACAGAGCTAGTCTGCAGAGAGGGTACGAGTGGGTTACCCCCTGCTTATGTACCACATAACCGTAGTGTTGTCCGTTTTTACAAATCATTGTCCTGGAAGAATGTGGTCCTTGAAGGCTTTCAGAGCATTCTGTGCAGATAACATTTCTTTTGGATTGATATATAGGTGCATTTGACTCTGGTTCCATTTGCCCTGAATGCACTTGCCCTACCAAGTGAGCCCCCCATGCATAGTCTGATGCGTCTGTTAGGGTTTGGGCAGCAGGGGGTAGAGTGAATGGCAGTCCCTTGTTTTGGTGGCAGGCCTCTGCCCACCAAAGGAACTCTATCTTTAGACAAGGCATGATAGGAATCATTGATTCTAGGTCCTGAGAATGTTGACACCATAGGCTTTTTACATACCATTGTAGTTTCCACATATACAGTCTTGCATACGGAATTAGTAGAATGCAAGAAGCCATGAACCCCAGGGCTTGCAGTATTTTCCTTGCAGACAGCTGGGTCTTAGACGGCCAATGCCTACTAAACCTGGGAGGCTGAACTTGCAGGAAATCTTTAACAGTTTGCATAGATTTAGCTTTTTCCTCCATCTTTTTAAGTACTACTTCTACTTTGTTGCCAAACAGGCAGTCTGGTTTAAGGGAGCATCCAGTAATTTAGCTTTAACATGATCTGGCAAAGATTGCGCCTTAAGCCAAGCATGCCTTCTAAGTACAGACCCAGTGACAGCAGCCCTGCAAGATGCCTCTAATGAATCAAAACCATATTGCAAAGTATGTTTTCCAACCTGCTGAGCAGAATGTATTAAATCCTGTAATTCTTTATTTTCAGCACAGTCAGGAGACATCATTTTCTGTTTAAGCAATCCAATAATATGCGGCTGATACTTTAACATATGAAACTGGCAGTTTAAGGCCCTAATGGCCAAAGTAGCAGAAGTGTATACCTACTTACCCCATCTATCCAGGGCCCTGGAATCTCTATCATAGGGGGTAGGGTTTTTGGCAGTAGTAGCCTTAATGCCTTTGGGTCCCTGTGAAATGGTCTCAGGATCAGCAGTAGGATTCCTACAGGAACTTGAGAGAGTCAGGTACCCTATAATACCTATCAGGTTTTCTGGGAGCCGGAGGTAAAGAGTCAGGGGTCAGGCTAGATTCCGAGAAGGCATCATCTGCAATGTCCAGTACAGGAGGGATAGCTAAAGGCCTGTGTTGAGGTAGGAGTAAGAATTCCCCAAGCCTTTTTTTGGAGTCAGAGTAATCCTGGCTTTCCCAGTGGAAATGCTCCCTAAGAGTATGCAAGGTTTCACCAAAAGAGAAATCCTCTGGAGGGGAAGCAGAGGGAATAGAGTCATCTGCATCAGAATCTTCATAGGTAGATAAGGGCAACTCCTGGTCATCAGAGAAAACAGAAATTTCAGAATCCTGATCAGAAGAATAAGAAGGAAAATCAGTCCTAGGTCTCTTAGAGGGAGAAGGGTGGCTTCCCCTGAGTAGAGTAATAAAGTCTTCAGCCATTCTTATTTGTTTTTTAGGCATGGAGGCCTGACCATGCGGTCTGGGCATTGGTTTTCTAGGCATGGATCAAGTTTTAGGTCTTGAAGAAGATGGCGCTGGTTTAATATGCAAGTCAGTAGGCCTGAATACACCCTCAGAAGCCGGTGCCTGCACAGCAGCTCCGGACCCATCCAAGGTAGAGACATCTGCAGGTTCCAGTCGAGGAAGCATCTTGCGGCATACCAGTCTCTGAATGGGTCTCAGTAGAGGCCTGCGAATTTGAAGTAGTTGGTATCAGGCGCTGCGAAAGCGCCTCACTGAGTACCGGCGAACTGGTGACTAGCTTAAGAGAAGCGTCATCGGCAGCTTTGGACCTATGCGGTCTGTCTCTGTCTTTATCTTTGCGTTTTTTCAGAATGTCGGTAGTCAGGTGACTTACCGAAGCCATTTCTGGATAATTGAACAGCGTACCAAAATATTTAGATGCGAAAATGAACCGACGAATAGTTCGAGGTTTGAATAAGGCACAAAACCGATAGTGAGGTACATCGTGGTCTGGGCCTAAGCAAGGAATGCAGTACGAATGAAAATCTTTATGAGGTATTTGCTTTCCACAAGAAATACAATTGTTAACTTTTACTGACATAGGTTTAGAGCAAGAAAAAGGATCCCCAATGGGGTTTTTAGCTTAGTTGAAGACTTCGGATCTGAAACTCGAAAACGAAAATTTCAGGAGTCGGCCGACCAGCACTTGCGAACTGCTTCTGCTTTGGGCACCGCACGGCAAGAAAGACTGATGTAATGGCGTCGGCTGCATGCTTTATACCCCTGACTACCTGACATCATGGAAGATGAGACAGCAACCGACACAGGACCCAAGACTTTGATAATCTGGCCAACTGAGGGCTACCTGCAAGTAGATAACTCAAATGTGATGACTGAAACAGTGAAACACGAAGAACATCTAATGCTTTGCAACAACTACAGACTGAATAAGAAGTTATGTACTCACCATAACGTTCCATCTGAGTAGGTAAACTTCATTTGTCAGCAACCTATGAGGTCTTCGGATCCGAGCTGGCAGTTTCCAACAGCATATATCCGAGCTCCAAGCTCCTCCCCCTACCCATAATCCCCTGCCAACCCTACCTGACCTCAGATCGAGTTTGCCCACAGCTAGATAAGCATATAAAAATCACCCGCAAAACTAGCTACATGTCCTTGCCGTAAGGAAGGTAACATCTCGAACATCTGAAGGTCAGGGGGACGGAGGGGGGGGGGTCGGTTGCTGACAAATGAAGTTTACCTACTCAGATGGAACGTTATGGTGAGTACATAACTTCTTAATCTGAAGTAGTTAACTTAATTTGTGCATCAACCTATGGGACAGAGTCCCCAGCTACCTAAACCTTGGGCGGTCCTCAAGGAAGGATGTTCCGGAGCACTGCAGAGCCAAAGGATGCTCTCCCTCTGGATACAATATCCAGCTTGTAGTAATTAATGAAGGTATGAGATGAAGCCCATGTTGCTGCTGAGCAGATATCATCCGAGAGTCTATAATGAAAGGCCGCTGAGGTAGAGACAGACCGGGTAGAGTGGGCATGAACTCCTAGAGGTGCGGGCCGACCAGTACTTTCATATGCCAACAGAATACACTGAGAAATCCATCTGGACAGTGTGACTTTGGAGACAGCCTTTCCTAAGTTAAATTTGGCAAAGGAAATGAACAGCTGATTTGATTGCCTATGACCAGCTGTTCTGTGTAAATAAAAGCGCAGTTGTCTGTGCAGGTCTAACAGATGTAACTTATGTTACCCTTTGTTTTGGTAGTTGGGAAAAAAACTGGTAGGTTAATGGACTGATTAATATTCGATTTGGATGCAATTTTTGGAAGAAAGGAGGGATTGGTCCTAAGGGAGACTCTGTCTTTGTGGAAGGACAAATAAGGTGGTTTTGCACAAAGGGCTTGAATTTCGGAAACCCTTAGGACTGAGGTGATAGCTACAAGAAAGGCAGTTTTTCATAAGAATTTTACATCTACTGAGGCTGCAGGTTCATAGGGAGGGGCTGTAAGTGCCTGCAGTACCAAAGTTAAGTCCCAAGGAGGGACTGCTTCCCTCACCGGGGGTCTGAGTAAGAAGGTACCCTTCAGAAAGGCCTTGCATAACTTGGAGGAGATCAATGGTCCAAGGTCGCTTCCTACATGATAGTGAGAGATAGCCGCCAACTGAACCTTGACTGTAGAGGAGCTGGCGCCCTGATCGAAGAGTCCTGATAGGAAATCTAACACTGCAGGCAACGGAGCTGTGAAGGGATCCAGATCTCTCTGCTCCGCCCAAATAGAGAAACGTTTCCATTTGCTATTATAGACCTTTCTGGTGAATGGCTTATGCGCCGCCACCAGAATAGCTTTGACCTGGGAAGAGATACTGGGAGTCCTAGCTAACCTTGGAACTGGATCGAGCTTGAGGTTGTCCAGATTCGGGGTCGGAAGATCCAATGGGTGGGTTATGAGATCCGGAATGGGATCCAGAAAACAGGGAGGATTCACTAGGTGAGACCAAAGATACGGGAACCAAGCCTGGCGAGGCCAGAATGGGGCAATGAGGATTATCTTGTTCTGCAACCGACTGGCTTTCTGAAGAAATTTCAACATCAGCGGAAGAGGAGGATAAGCATAAAAGAGACCGGGGGGCCAAGCATGCACCAGAGCATCTCGTGGGGATTCCCCGGGTGGAGGAATTAGAGCGAAGTAGTCGTTGCATTTCGCATTTGAAGGAGAGGCGAAAAGATCTCAACAAGGTTGACCCCAAGTGGAAAATATCTGCTTCGCTACTTTTGGGTTCAGATACCACTCGTACGGCGAGGGGATGGTGCGACTCAACTTGTCTGCTAGAATGTTGGACAGTCCCGGAATGTGCGTCGCTATGAGAAAGCGGTTGGTGGAAATCGCCCATTTCCACACTCATGGCCTCTCAACAAAGGGGATAAAACCTGGTTCCTCCCAGTTTGTTGATGTACCAGACTACTGCCATGCTGTCCGTCTGGATTGCAATCGTTCCTACGGGAAGAAGGCTCTGTAGTGCTTGCAACGCCAAAAGCACCGCCCTCATCTCTAGGACATTTATATGCAGAGAGGTCTCCGTGCTGTTCCACGTGCCTTGGACTGTCCTGCCCGCACAATGCCCCCCCCACCTGAGGCAAGAGGCGTCTGTGGTCACCGTAGTTAGGGGAGGGGACATAGAAAAGGGGCGCCCCTTCTGGAGGTCCAGGGATTGGAGCCACCATAAGAGGGCCTCTTTTCAAACCCTGCTGAGGGGAATAGGGTGGTACAGAGGGAATTGCAGAAAAGACCATTGAACTTGGAGAGTCCATTGCAGGACTCTCATGTTCAGACGCGCCATTGGCAATAGGTTGATGGTGGCCGCCATCGAACCCAAAGCTCTCAGGACCAATTCCGCCGGGGGTGCCTGGGGTAGGAGGATGGCCCGCACACGGAGTCTTAAGGTCCGCACTCTGTCTGGAGTTAAGAGGGCTAGACGCCTGTTTGTGTCCAACCTTGCTCCGATGAAATCTATGGTTTGAGTTGGAGAAAGGGAAGATTTCTCTATGTTGATAGTAATCCCCAGCTGGGCCACTAGGTGAAGAAAGGAGTTTCTGACTGTGCAGAATAGATGCCTTGTGGGGGCGGTCAGGAGCCAGTCGTCTAGGTATGGGAAAACCTGAATGCCCTGCAGTCGCAGGTGGGCCGCTATCACAGACAGAACTTTGGTGAACACCCTGGGGGCTGTGTTGAGACCAAAGGGAAGTGCCCTGAACTGGTAATGGCTGGCTCCTAGCCGGAAGTGGAGAAACCTCCTGGATCGTCTGTCCATCAGGATGTGGTAGTACGCATCCTTGAGGTCTATAGAGCACATCCAGTCGTTCTCCCGCAGGAGGGGGAGAATGGACTGAAGAGTGACCATCCGGAACTTTTCCTTGGTTACTGACAGGTTGAAGAGGGATAGGTCGAGGATCGGTCTGAAGTCCCCAGTCTTTTTTGGCACCAAGAAGAACCTGGAGTAAATGCCTGATCCGTACTGGTCTGGGGGAACGTGCTGGATGGCTCTTTTTTCCAGCAGCTGCTGGATTTCCACAGCTGCGGCCTCCCTCTGCTCGTTGGGACGTCAGGGAGGTGTCTGGGATTGTGAGGGAAATGGAAGAAAGGGATCTGGTAACCTCTGGATATGATGCGAAGCACCCAGCGGTCAGTAGTGGACTCCCAAGCTGCTAGGTGCCTCGAGAAGCACCCCCCAATTGCCTCCAGAGTGGAGCAGTCGGGTAACCCTTCAGGGCTGTTGCGTGGAACGGTCAGAGAATGGTTCTCTGGACCCAAAGTTCCTCTGGCCCCCTCTGCCTCTAGGGCGGCGTACACCCTGTCCTTCTCTGCCGCGGAAGGACTGGGGGTCCGGAGCGAAATGGGGCTGTTGCAACTTCCAGAACCACATCATCTTCTGTCCCTTTTGGTTCTTGGAAAAGGACCTCTGGGGAGCAGAGAAGCGGACTCCAACAGCAGACAACGTCTTCCCGTCCTTCTCGCTCTGGACCAAGGTATCGCGTACGGTTTTGCCAAAAGGGCAGAACCATCAAAAGGGGCATTAGCGAAAGACGCCTTAAAGGGTTCCGCGAAATCACAGTGGCGGAGCCAGGCCTGTCGCCTCAATGACACCTGCTCCGCTAGCTCTAGCGGCCCCTTCTGTGGCATGGGACAGTAGCCGCATAGAGGTGTTCGAGATAGACCTAAGAGTGGCCATTCGGGAAGAGTACAACTGTTTGTCCTCCGCCGACATGGACTCCGGGGGCGACGCGGCATTCTCTTTGATAAGGTCTCGCTGCAGTCGTATCACGTGCCATATAGTTCAGTGACCTCACTGAGAAGGTAGCTGAACTAAAAACCCGCTTCCCTAATCGATCCATCGACCAAGACTCCTTGTCTGGAGGATGGACCGAGGGACTCTCCTGGGCTAATTCCCTCTTAGTGGCCGCCGCCACCAACATGGCATCTACAGGGATTCCCTTACTCCAGTGAGATCTGTCGAAGGGTGGACTAAGTATCTTGTCAGGTCTTTTTGGGACTGGCTCCACAGTGTCCGGCTCCTTCCACGCCCTGGTAGTGATCAGATCTACCAGGGGGTCAGCTGGAGGGGTCACCCAAGAGGTGGATGGGCCTGCTTCAAACACCTCCAGGAACACAGATTCGTCCGAGGTAGGCTTTGGAGCAGACCACTCCCCCTAATCCTGAGCATCTCCATGATGTCCCAAATGAGACGTCCTCGGGGGGTGATCTTGGGGAACCTTCCCCTTCCTCCAAATCTGTCACCTCGGTCAAGGACTCAGGGGAGTCCAAGTGCCTCCTCTTGCACTTGCGAGGAATCTCCTCGGGGGGGGCTGTCCGAGGAGACCTCACCAGCAACGTCATGTTCCAATGGAACGACCTGGGATGTCGGAGCAGGCTGTCCCTGGGACTGGCTGACGGAAGTCAGACTCATCTGAGATGGGGTGCAGGGTGGAGCCGTAGCCAAGGCCGGGGGTCTGGAATCCCTCGACAGAACCCTCTCCACCACGTTGAATGCCGAAGGAGAGCTGCTCTCTCTCGGATCCGAGAGCAGACCCTCCCTCGGATCTGATGGGCGGATCGAGGCCAGAGCCGACGCGGTCGGATCCAAAGTTCCAGTATGTTCCGACCTGGGTGGAGCCAAAGGCACACTGAGACCCTCGGATCCGAAGCTCAGCTCTCGGCTCCGAGAGTTCGGATCCGAAGAAAAGGGACCCGACAGACTCGAGGGCATTGTCGGCGCTGAAGTTCCCGATACTATCGGCGCCGACACCCCCCCCCCACAGCGCTGACGCTACCTGGCTCTGAAAACTCCGAACCCGGGAAGCGGGTCGGAGAAGGAGCAATTGGGGCAAAAAAAGGTGTCGAGCTCCCCCCGGAAGAGGGGGGAGGCAGGAGCACTCCCATCTGCAGCTGGGCCTGGAGGAATCTTATCATCCGGTCCAAGTCTGCGTCCGTCAGGCTTCGGGTGGATCTGGATGAGGCCACCGAGGCGGGACGGGAGTGCTGCCTCAATGACCTCGATGGGGGCCGGACCTCCTTCTCCTCCGGTCCCGGTGAAAAAGTAGGAGACCGGAGCCGAGGGGTGGAAGGCTCGGAAGTCCTGGAGGGAGAAGACCGCTTAGCCGGCGGGGCCGATGAAGAAGCCTCGGCCCGCCGCTTGTGGTGCTTCTCCTTCCGCTTCTCTTTCCTGGACTCCCTATCGTCCTGGCCCGAAGTGGGAGGTTGAGTCCCGGCCAGAGGAAGGGAGGCAGGAGTGGCAGTAGCCGCAGCATGAGCCACCGTGGGACCGGAGGCCGAAGCTGAGTCCGGAGGCAGTAGTCCCGCCAGAACCAGCTTAGTCCTCCGGTCCTCAAGTGCCCTGGGGTTGAACGCCGCACAGATGGAGCAACCTGAAGACAGGTGTCCAACCCCAAGGCACAACACGCACTGAGTGTGGCCATCCGCCGGGGATAGCTTATGGTCACACTCGGTACACTTAGAAAAAACAGCTTTTGGGCCCTCCGACATAATAAAAGAAAAACACACACGCTAGGCCCCAACACACAGCACACTCCCTAACGTACTAACGAGGGTGGGGAAGGAAACTATGAAGATTAACAGGTAAAGGGAACTTTGTACAGAACACACGCACACTGAATTTACAATAGAAGAGAAAAAAGGGGTAAATTTCTCACAAAAGACGCTAAGCCTGGAACTCGGTGATCGAGCTGCTGGATGAAACCGCGGCAAACTAGATCTGAGGTCAGGTAGGGTTGGCAGGGGATTATAGGTAGGGGGAGGAGCTTGGAGCTCAGATCTATGTTGTTGGAAACTGCCGGCTCGGATCCGATATGGATCAGAAGACCCCATAGGTTGATGCACAAATGAAGTTAACTACTTCAGATCCATCCATTATTATTAGGCCTGCTGATAAGGGAGGGGCTACTGTTGTGTTGAATACAGCAGATTAACAAATATGTTTACCATGCTGAATGACTGCCTTACCTACAAAAGTATCTCAATGAAAGATGTTGATAGGTGTACTACTACTGTGAACAATGATTTATACGATTTGTTGATGTGTGTGCTGATGGATCATGACCTGTACAAGTCTTTAATAGTAGATAACCCTCGTATCCCCACAATACATGGGTTGCCTAAAATTCACAATGATGGGTATAATCCCCCACTACATCCTTTTGTGTCATGATGTGGCTGGGTGACCGAACCCTTTTCTAAATTTGTTGAATTGCAACATCAGTACTAAATGAATCCCCTTCAGTTTTAAAGGACACTGAGCATTTTTTGTCAAGTCTATATTCTTCCACTAATGATCTCGCACTTAATGTTTTTCTAACAACTTTGTATGCAAAAACCTTACTGACCGTTATACCTAATCAAGTAGGTGTGGATGCAGCTAGGTTATTTATTTCTCACCATGGCCATTTTACACACATGGTTACTGTTATCTGTACCTTGTTAGACTTGATATTATGCAACAATTTTTTTTTGTTTTAAGGCCAGTACTACCTACAATTAAATGCTGTAGCCATGGGTACCCCGTGTGCCAATAGCTATGCTAATTTGGTTATGGCACAATGGGAGAATGAGCATGTTTATAGCAAAAATCCATATAAACATTTCATTAGATATGCTAAATTTGTGGATGATGTTTTTCTTTTGTAAGGAAGCAGTGAAGAAGAGCTTTTGGATTTTGTTAGCTACCTTGAAGATGCATCTGAATTCCTTAAGTTTAGTTTAAATTATTATTTTAAGTCTTGATTTTTTGGACATTACTTTACCAAAGAATGCTGAAGGTACCCTAGAGATGCAGCTCTATAGGAAACCCTGCTGGAGGAATGGCCTCCTACATTGCTTTAGCATGCCCCCCCCACATATATTCTCTAACATTCTTAATGGTCAATGTCTAAGAGCCTCCAGGTTGTGTACTAATGATGTGGTCTTTGGGGAAACTGTATGCAGAATTGGTTATGGTTTCAATGAAAGGGTGTATTCGCAGACCTTAACAGATAGCACCAGGGGGACTGCCCTATCAAATCGACACACTAGAGATGCTCCATATTTTTCTTCATCTAGACATACCTCGAATAGATGCCGGTCTGCCAATGAGAATCCTTCTCCTAAGATATTTTTTTGGTATTCTAGCAACATTCAACATTATTGTGACATAATTAGAAGAAATTGGCCATCCTTTTAGCTGATGACAAAGTAAGGCATGTGGTGGGGGAACACCCTTTTACATTTAGGAACAATATGTCGCTTAAGAGGCTTTTATGTTATGGCCCAAGATCTCTACATTCTACACCTACAGGGAAGGTGGGTACCCTTCCCTGTTATAATTGTAAGGCCTGCTCTACCATCTCTCCTGATCCCTATTTTGTAAACCCAGTCACAGGACGTGTTTTTTCACCCAAGTTTGTGGCAACATGCAGGAGCAGTAATTTAGTTTATCTTGCAACATGCTGCTCATGCAATGGCTTTTATGTTGGTAAGACTACAAATCAGTTTAGGGAAAGGATTCTCGAACATCTAAGGAATATACGTAATAAAGTTCCATCTAATGCCCTAGCTAATCATGCCCTGTCTTTTTCAGGTCATAGTAGTTTTAAACTTAGAGTTTTACAGATGCTGCACCCTAATAATAGAAGTGGTGATTTTAACAACACTGTTGAATTATGTGAATTGAAATGAATTATTTCCATGAGGGCTTATGAATTTCCAGGACTTAACAGTGGCATTTCTCATACGTCTGCCTTATTAGGTAGGCGGTGATTTAGGATTAAGTCAGTTTTCTGAGTGGTTTGTTTTTAATCGTTTTTACTGATTGGTCATGCTGTATTTTAAATATGTGGTTTTATGTGCACTATGTATTTGGTTTGATGAAGCAGTAACCACGCGAAAGTGCTAACCCTTTGTTTCAATAAACCATTTGTTTCCTATACGTTTTTTGGATTTTTTCATCTCCCTGGACCGTGGTTGGTTGACTCACTTATATATTTGGGATTTGTTTACCGCAGTGGAGACAATTATTTACTTTATCTGACAGGAGTTAAAAAGAAAGGAGTTCCCCAATGGGATACTTATCTGATGACAGCTCTCTGGTGCAGAGACCAATGCACTTCTACACTGCTTCAAGCTCTGGCAGCAAGAAAAGACTTAAGTGACGACATAGGTTGGGTCTCTTTATACCAGAGTGTACTGATGTCAGTGGGGGAGACGAAACAGTTTTCTCTGGTAGTTGGGCCAGCCAAAGGCCTTCATGGCAGGAAATCCCCAAGGACTGTAACAGTGAAACACGGAGAACATCTATTGTTACTTGCCATGTTTTCAGATTCAGTAACCCAGTTTTTGCCAGTACTTACTGACCTTTATTTCTTGCTACCACTCAGTGCAGGATCATTCTTCAAGAGAACATAAAACAGCACAGACAGCAAGACTGTTTCCTGGACTTTGGACTGAGTAAGTAGAAATGCTTTAAAATGTTGAAAATGTTGTTGTCTTTCGGCTTTTCCCGGTTAGGAGTCGCCACAGCGGAACTCCGGTCTGCTACTGATTGGCAGTAGATTTTGACGAACGCCGAGGTGCCAGCTCTACGTTCAACCTTCAACGAAGGCACGCCCATTTACGCATGTCTTTCGAACGCCCACCCAACCGCGGGGAGGACATGCAGACTACACACAGAAGGCACTCCCCGCACTCCAGCCGAGAATCGAATGGGAGAACCTCTTGCTGTGAGGCAACAATGCTACTGCTGCACCACCGCAAAAGTATTTTTATGACCTGAGGTTTAACCTCTTTTTAAAAATTTGTAAACAACCTTAAACACAGCCTTTTAAATATGCTTTAGTATTACAATATGGCTTTAACAGATACAACAGGATCATGTCAAATAACATGACACTATGTGATGACAAAAGATGCATGGACACAGAGAGGAAGCCTGTAGTAAAAGCAGTTGTAACAAGTACCACCTGTTGGCTAGAAGCAGGGATTAACTTCAAGCCATGAATGTCCACACTAACTGCAGTATTTACAAAAATAGTCTCACTTAGAGGCTTCTTCCTGAAGTTAACTTCTGAACTACTAAGTGCCAGTCTCAGGAAAACCTGGAAGTATATATTAGCTAAGAGCAGCTATACATCACTTATGTAACAATGAAGGCACTACTTTTAACATCCATTCTGCCAGAGTGAAGTTGCAACGGAATAAATCCATCAACATGGACACAAACAGAGCTAGCACGAGATTTTCAGACCTTAGTGATGGAAACAGTAAGCAACCCAATAAAACAGTCCCAGTGTCACAACAGATAATGCTCCTATTTATCGACACTTGCAATGTGACAATGGGAGATAAGCACTGGTTTACTACTGAATAGATGCAGTCGTAAAATTATACGGGGAAGCTTTCCCACAGAACTGGAACAATTTATAAACAATACTACCAGCTCATACAAGCAGGCCAGAAATCACAAAGACTACCTGAATAAAATATATATAAAAAAAAAAAAAACAAAGACCAATGCTAATACACCTAGTAATAATGATGCTAAGGATACAATGCTTAGTAAATGCAAGAGAAGACTTTAATTTGTTAGCAGTAAACAGACTAACACAGACCCACCACAAAAACAGGAAAGTGAAAATATGACCTGCATTCTACAATGTAGCAGTAAACAGAAGCTGTTTTCTTTGCTTCTAGAAGCAAATGATGTCAGATACTTAATCAGAGGAATAAACTGAGGTATACAAATATTATCTACTGCAACTATACAAGTGCAGGATGCTAAAAAGTAGAACTTTCTTTAATCATGAGCAGTACAACTTATATATATATATATATATATATATATATATATATATATATATATATATATATATAAACAGAAAGCCCCGTGCACACTCAAGTTAGAAAGCCATTTCTCTTATTAAAAGCAGTACAACAAATTGTATGCTTTCCTGACAGAATACTGCCCAACAATGTGGAGCTGTGTGAAAAAAATACATCCAAGTGAAAAATACTCAATACATTGATAATCAAAGTTATGTAAGAATAAGAACAAAGAAGGGAAAAAGTTAAATTATTACACAACTATTTTTTTTTTTCAGAGAGTTGTTATTAACAGTTTCATAGTCCCTATGCCCATACTGTGCCTTCAGTAAGTGTGTTCTTCACTAGTTACATCGGACAAGTTTGGGTAAAAACATCTGCTGAACACCATTAAGTAACAGCAGCAAATTACTCATTTAATAGGATCTATAGAACAAGTTTAGCCAAATTACCACTGAACATCCAAGCCTCAGCAAATGCCAAGATGGAAAATCTGTAACAGAAATTATGGCCATGGTATCAGGGTCCTTCAAGTGACAGGGCCTCATGACAAAGGGGCCCACCAGGGTATCTCAGGGCTGTTGTAATATAATTTTAAGAATTCCTTCGTGAAATTCACGTGGAACTCATGAAGTATTGAAGAAATTTAGTGTATACCTCTAGTTTTCTACCCACTGACAAAACTGAAACTTATCTTGCAAACTGGAAGCTACTGGGTTTGCAAAAGGTTTTGTGCCACCAAACATCCTTTTGGAGAACATGTATATTACACGGTTCTAATTATTAAACTGCCACAAGCAGAACTCTGCCACATTAGGGGATGCAAAGTGCACAAATCTGGAACTTATGCAAATTAAGAATTCTCAGACTTACTACAATCCATTACCTGGCCCCACTTTGCAGCAACACAGAATAATGTTTCAGTGCCGTCAGCAACAGCTTCTGAAAACATGTCTGGGTCACAATGAAGCCTGTAAATTCTATAATGGTCTGTCAGTAGTCATGACTTATGCAACACCCTCAATCAGAAATACCAGGAAAGATGAGCAAAAAATTATCTGCACTCAAGTGACACTGTCTCGTTTAGAAAAAGAAAGACCGAAGAAAATAGAAATAAGCACTTATTTTTCTCACAGGGATGAGTAAAGTAAAAGTGTTCCACTTTTGACTATACATATCTCCTGAAGCAGTTACCTACTATACTCCCAAATCAGCTTCACTCAGTTCAGCAACCATGGCTGTCACAATTAATAGTGGAATCAAAGAAACAGGTCTAAATGAAAAAGCCCACAGACTAGTACCAAAACACTACACTGTTCTTATGCACATGGTTTAACTTCTTGCTTATTTTTTAAGTACATGTAATAAATACCAAATATTTCAAATGGACATCTTAGGTGACTCAGACCTTGGAAGTGAAGAACTACCCTCTCATTCCAGAAAACTGATACCACAAAACAGCACATTTTGATAAAAGAAGCCCTTACTAAAAGTATTTAGAAAGTGGTACTCTAGACAATTTTGTGTCACATTCAAAGTCTATTAACAGGAGTTACTTTAATTTTATAAATGCAATCAAATAGCCAAACTGGCAAGAAAAGAAAAAAAAAACATTGAACCAGTATATACCATATGAGCTAGGATATGCCTGAAATGAGTCTTTGGACCAGTACACCTACCAGTTTAACAAATGTAAAATAAAAGTGCTGCTGTAGTACGCACGGCAATTACTAATTGTAAAAACTGAGAACATTTAATACAAACCTGTTTTTGCAAGAACAGCTCTAACAAGTAAACATTAGCTAACATTAACAAAAATATATAGCAGAATTATGTCCATTTTTCAGACTTTTGGAAAACAATGAATGGAGAGATCTTATCTGTGACCACAAACCATATTTTATATGGCAAGTCCATGAAATAAAATGAGTGTGAACACACCTGGAATAGTCCAAAGTCGCAGCTCACACACTTAACATTCTTCCTATACTGCTGTTGTAGACTGTTACTTTTTTCTGTATGATTTTTTGCCCTTGGGATTGATAACCATCAAACCTCCCTAAGCAAATTTGAGTCTATTCTTCCTGCACACTGCAGTTTCCAGTACAAGCGTGAACCCCTGCAGATGGGCTAACATCCAGGCAGCAAAAGAGGTGTAGTTTGTGCCTTGCTAGCTACCTGGCAATGAGAACATTACTATTAGGACCTAGCCCATCCCCTGAACAGATGACATGCGACCCCCACATCACTATAGGGGACTCTATTCTCCTCAGTTTGAGTGCATACTACTGCACACCCACATGAAAGGCTACCACGTTCTGAATGCATCTCGGAGAGCTGAATGCTTGCCCTTAGGTCACATCCAGCTTCACTGCCCAGTCTTCTGATGGGGCTGTGGCTTTGCTACCCAAACTACCAGCATGCTAGTGCCAAAAGAAGCCTGAGCCACTAACTGAACTCTGGCTCAAAGTAAGGACTTTATTCTAGGCCAACAGTGCTAGTAACTGTCCTACTGAAATGTTCAGAACAGAAAGACCGCCAACATCCTTAGTTTATTAACATTTAGAGTTAATGAAGAAAACAACCCTGTCAGGTGGCTAACACACAAAGTAATTTATAAAAATGAGAATGACATGATGGTGTACATAAGTAAAATGATAATGACTTTTGTTACTAAAGAAAATGTAAACATAATATATTCTGTACTAAAATAAATTGCATATTGCTGTCATTTATGCCTTTCTTCATTTGGCTCTCCTAAGACATACAGTATGGAACATGTACATGTACATGAACATTATGCTTGGGTGATGGTCTGAACTATAATTACATCTCAAAAGTAAACTGCAATAAGAATGTAAAAATAAAACGAAGCAATTGACACCCAACGGAGCAAATGCCTTGCTACTAAAGAAATAGCAACAAAATAATACAGCCAAGTTGTAGTAGCATAGGCAACCATGAAACATAGGAATGCCAAACTCACGTAAAAGGTAATAAAACACAGTTGTTTACTTGTGCACAGAGGTAAGCGCTTTCACAATCACTTCATTAGGCCATAAAAACCCTACATTATACAATTCCTTATATACCCACCATTCAAATCACTTATGCAATCATTCAATAAAGAACTTAAAGGTAAAGTAAACATCTAGACTTCATGTTTTTCATGGACTCTTAAAATTACATATGTATAAAAGCATAAAATTATCTAAACACACATCACTATATGCATAAAAATGCTTATAAGACCAGATACAAGACTAACATAAAACCACTGACTGACTGACCATGGAGACATCTACCTTATGCCTAACTAATAAATACTATAAAAAGAATGTCACTAAAGCCTATCCAAAAAATATATAAATAAAACGTGTATAAATAAAACATATATAGATAAAAGTAGGGAACACAAAATAATCACAAAAAAACACAGTATATTAAGGCTAAATATCCTATAACATATTCTAACACTAAAATCTACACCAACCATAAATAGAAACAAAAACAACTTAATAGTCGTGCATTAATATTACATGAATAACAACAATAATGCGTCTGAACCTTACCCAAAGATGGAATATAACGAATGGCATAAAATCTAAGAGATGAGCATCATATTAAGAATGTCCAATAAATATAAACAAATGTCTCAAATAGCAGCTTATCATGCGACCAAGGAATAAGTGAGATAAACAATGCTATAAAAATAAGTAGGAACTATAGACATAGCCACAAAACATGGTAATATAAATATACATACAGACAACCAAATTACAGTGAATTATGACACCTTCACTTAACATCCTTCTGGACTTCAAGACGGGTTTGAGGGAGGCTCTCTCATTGAGGCCTCTCCCTCTGTCTGCTCTAAGTCTCAAAATCCAATTAATTTCCCTTCTCTCAGTGCCATTCCTTATATCACCCTCCCGGTTAATCGGTATGATCGTGGACATGCTTAATATGATGCTCATCTCTTAGATTTTATGCATTCATTATATTCCATCTTTGGGTATGGTTCAGACCCATTATTGTTGTTATTCATGTAATATTAATGCACTATTAAGTTGTTTTTGTTTCTATTTATGGTTGGTGTAGATTCTAGTGTTAGAATATGTTATAGGATATTTAGCCTCAATATACTGTATTTTTTTCTAATTATTTTATTGTGTTTCCTACTTTTATCTATATACGTTTTATTTATACACGTTTTATTTATATTTATTTATTTTTATTTATTTTATTTTACATTTGTTAACCGGGCTAGTCTGGCTGGATACATGTCCATTTTCAGCAGAGGCCCGAGGAGAAAAGCTCCACTATCAGACTATAACGTTACAGTTTAAAAAGTCACTAATAAACTAACAATAAAATAATGACAAAAAAGCAAAGTACAATCGCATATACAGTGTTACTGGGCTAGTCTGACTAGATGACATGTCAATTTTCAGCTGAGGGCTGAGGAGAAAAGATCCAGTATCATAATATAAAATTTACAGTTTAAAAATCACTAGTCAAAACAACAAATCAAACATTGGCAAAAAGCAAGATACAGTTAATATACAGTGTTAACTATGAAAGCAGGTAGTGTAACAGTTATTATGTAGTTAGAGAGAAAGAAAAAGCAGAAATGAAGTAAGCAGAAAGTGGAAAAAGTACAGTTTGAGTTTGGTACTAATATTAAGGGCATGGTAAAGCTGAGGAGTAGCCAGTAGGAGAAGAGAGGGGTATCAAAGGTAGTGATGAACGCATAAGGTAGAAGGATATAGGAAGTCAGATAAAAGAAGCAAGAGAAAGAAAGCAGATGGTCAGAGGGGAAGTCGATCAGAATTTGAACAAAAGATTGAAAGTACAAAGGAGGGGACTGGAGAGGGTAACAAATTTGCTGAGCTCAGTCGGGATTGGAGCATGGGCATAGCCAGTGATTTAGTAAGTGATTTCTAATCTGTTTTTTGAAAAGGTGACATGAGCCTAGGGAGGTCAGTTCTGTGGGAAGTTTATTCCAATATGATCCGATAGTGTTTGCAAATAAGGAGTCACCTGATTTATTATGAGATTTCAGAGTAGCAACTAGAAGCTTGTTGGCTGATCGAAGTGTAGTGAGATTTTTATAAGGTGTGATGAGGTTATTCAGTATGGGTGTGTTGGAGGGGTAATGTAGAATTTTAAAAGTGATGATTAGTTGCTGTAGGAGTATTAGGTTTGGAAGTTCTAGCCAGTTAAGTTTCTTTAAGTTAAGACAGTGATGAGTACGGAATGGAGAGCCAGTGGCAAATCTGGCAATACTATGGTAGGCTATATTAAGTTTCTGAAGGTTAGCTTTAGGCATGTTGATAAAAGAAGGAGAGGCATACAGTAGTGTAGAAATGAGGTGAGTTTGGGCAAGATTTTTTGGATAGCCTTTAGTGACACCATTTTTATAGTATTTATTAGTTAGGCATAAGGTAGTTATCTCTATGGTCAGTCAGTGGTTTTATGTTAGTCTTGTAGTATCTGCTCTTACAAGCATTTTTATGCATATAGTGATGTGTGTTTAGATAATTTTATGCTTTTATACACATGTACTTCTAATTTTAAGAGTCCATGAAAAACATGAAGTCTAGATGTTTACTTTGCCTTTAAGTTCTTTATTGAATGATTGCATAAGTGATTTGCATGTTGGGTATATAAGGAATTGTATAATGTAGGGTTTTTATGGCCTGATGAAGCGATTGTGAAAGCGCTTACCTCTGTGCACAAATAAACAACTGTGTTTTAATACCTTTTATGTAAGTTTGGCATTCCTGTTTCATGGTTGCCTATGCTACTACAACTTGGCTGTATTATTTTGTAATAAGAATGTGTTTGTTCCTAACTGAAATGGCAATTCAGACAAACGGTTGAATATGAATTTACAGTTCATACTTGAAGAAACAAGTGTATTTCTGTCTCCAGGAGTAATAATACATCTCAAAATGACTGAAGTACATGAAAAAAAACTACATAACCACCCAGAGCACTGTTTCAAAGTTCATCAAATCCTGTTTAAATACAGGGCTTTTCAACTTGCACCTTCTGCTTTCAGAGACTTGTTTTTACTTAATCAGTTTGTATACTGGTAATTACAGTTAGCCAAGAACACAAACAAAGCAAATTTGCATCTGTATATGTTTAACTAACAACACAAACGTGATGCAAACAAGTTTCTAAGCACACTTTTCAGAAGTATGTACTAAGGAAGCCAAGACTAATGGCAAAATGTTATTAGGATGACTAGAATAAGGGCAGTAGTATACACCAGGCAAATGTTTCCAACAGCACTACACACGATGCCTTGCAATTCAGGAAGTCTACTTAAGTTACAGCCTCAGAGAACTTCAGCCCCAATTTTAGTAAAGTACCACAGGCAGAGGCAACATATATTAAAGAAATACAAAACTAATCATTATGCACACCAGCTTATCATTCGGTATTATGACCCTCTTCCACTATGTTGGCATCAAGGGCTACTTCTGTGGAACCGAGGGCAAGACTGTTAGTGTCGTCGTCAAACAGAGACTGCAGTGATTCAAATCTGCCTCATGTAGGGCTGTAGTACAACCAGGGTGTGAAAGGCAGTTGTGAAGAGTGTGTGTGTGTGTGTGTGTGTGTGTGTGTGTGTGTGTGTGTGTGTGTGTGTGTGTAGAATTACAAATCATAAGCTGTGAAATCTGCATTTATCTAATGTCATTTCAGCAATGCTGTGCAAAAAAGTTAGCTTTTAAATGGGAAAAGCTAGCCTTCGGTGCATGACCTGTCCACTGAACTTTACAATTAAGTGAGGGTGGATCCTCAACATGTGTGTGTGTGTTCTGCTGATTGTCTCACACAGCGACAGCACAAACAGCACTCCAAGACAATACACGACTACTTAATTCTGGTTAATCATGACACTGACGGTAATGATAAAAAAAAATTAAGGCATTTGTTAGACGAAGGCATTTGTTTTACTATGACACTTCATACAGCAGTTATTTCTTTGTATGCACACCACATTCATCTGACTGATGACCAAATGAAGAAATAGTTCTTAACTTATATAACATTTCCGGGGTAAACTTTGTGTAGGCATTTTCCCTGAGTAACAGAACATAATACACATGACTGTTAAATGAATAAGGCACTTGGTTCCTCGTTTTTTCAATGTAGTTCTGGTGTGGTACTTTGATTTACTTCATCAGTTGAGAAAGAAATGGTAAATTCTATAAAAAGTTTCTACTTTCTACTTCTGCACAAACTGTTCAAGAAGCGGTACTACTAGTGGTCTCTGAAAAAAAGAAAGAAAAAATAGATCTAACATCAGTCACTGACAAAACAAAAGATATGCAAAATGATCTGCAAATATTAAATTAGCAGAGATGCACTGAACAGGAACAGCTAACTTTCAGATACTTGGCAGGAAATACGAACACAAATGAATCATTAAAATCATACTGCAGTGGACAAGCAAAGTAGGAACAGCTCAACATACACCACCTGGTTGAGCAACATCAGCATTAACAACATATTTCTTAGGAAAATAAAAGTAGTTTAGACTCTGGTGCACACAATGACAACAGATTAAACTTCAAAACTTTGATTCTCATCTTTAAACCCCCAATCCCCCTTTTCATAGCTACGTGGACTGATCTACCCCATGTTCCCCTCTGGTACATGCAGGACACACTAGAATGGTGCAATATGAAATTTTAGTAGTCCAGAGTCATGAGACATTCTTCTATTCATAATTTTATAAATATTGCTTATTGGGGCTTTTCTGTTTTTAGCAGATGGAATGTCATCACTTTTATTTCTGAAACTCTACCTGGGAGCAAGCCTGACGTATAGTAACATATAGAGGTCTTGCAGAGCATACTTTTTCATCTGACGGAATGATCACTAAAACAACAACATGCATACCATCTATGAAAACATGGAGAGCTGTGTAGCAGCAAGCAGCCTGGTGGTGAAGGATCACTAGTGTGGTCATCACACCACATACTTAATGTTTATTCAAGAACAGAACCAACATGAGGGAATGACAAAGGCGAACGAGCAGGGGAAGGAAAATAGCACCAGTTTATTGACATTCCATATTTTTCACTTCCTAGCAAATAAATAGACGTGCTTCTCAATTCAGAATTTAAAAAAAAAAGAAAGAAAAGAAAAAAAAAAAACAATCAAAGCATTATATTTACTTATTTATACCCTATTAACCAGATTAATCACACCAGTCCAGAGGCCTCTTTTCTGGGGGATCGTAGCTGGTATTCAGACTGACTTAGGGGAAATGTGGCCAAGACACTGAAGAACCTCCCCCCTAAAATTATTAATTTAATTATATTACAGCATCTCCATAAAAAGGAGCTTGTTAACACAAACTGTGATTAAAATAATATGCATTAAAATGCCATCAACGCTATTAATGAAAGTAGCTCAACAACGCTTCATTAAAGCATACATTAGTGGGAAAAATGTACATTCATTCCAGAGTTAAAGGTGCGAAAGCATCCATTTACTTAAATATTCTGCATTAGTTACTACAGTTTGGTAACTTCTTGGGGGAATAGAGCATTTCTGCTTCTGAACTAATGCCTAATAGTCCTCTGTTTGATATAATGTTTACTGGGTCAGAAAACTAAAAAGTGAACAGTCTGCATTAGAACTATTCTAGGTAAATGCAACAAATTCCAACAGTTTGAATGACACTTTGTGCAAGTTCAGAAGCATGAAATGGCATTTGAAAATGAAGTTCAGCAAGTGATTCCATGAGGTAACATAGTATTTTTAAGTGATTTGTGGGAAGCTAACAGTGAGGACCATACACCTTGAGGTGATGTACAGAAGCAAACACTTAGAACTGAAAAGCCCCAGCAGGGACAGAATACCCTCAGGGACAAAATAGAGCACGTATATTCAAAAGGAAAAAAGGGCCCCTTGGCCAGGAGGGCAACAAAAATACAGGGCAAAAGCCTGAACAGAGGGGAAGGGGGGAGGGACCAAATAATGCAACAGTGAAGAAAAGGACATCTATTGTTATTGTAAGACTTTACACAACTGTACTATGTCCTTCCATATCACTTTTGCAGTATTCTTTACATAAGGGAGAGTACAGGAGCCAAGAAGGCGGCACAAAAGAACAAACTGCAAGCCTGTTCAGGATAGCCCTGACCAAACCTACCCTGGCCCTGAAATACCATCCAACTTGTAATGTTTAGTGAAAGTATGAACAGAGGACCAAGTATCAGCCTCAAGGATGGAGTTGGTATCCCAACTGCTGAAAAAGGCACCAAAGAAGGCAACTACCCTAGTAGTATGTGCCTTAACAGACAAAGAAAGACATTTTCCATGAAAAGAATAACAAAGGGAAACGGCCTTCGAAATCCAGAAGGAGAAGGTTTGCTTAGAAATGTACAGTTGTGTACACTTACCATAAATGTAGATGTTCTGAGTGTATTCACTGTTGCAGTCATTACATTTGGGTTATCCTGCTGGCAGGTTGCCCTCAGTCGGCCTGAATTCCAAAGTCTTGGGTCCTGCGTCAGTTGCTGTCGCCTCTTCCCTGACGTCAGGTCGTCAGGGGTATAAAAGATGCAGCAGACACCATTTTATTTAGTTTTTCTTGCCCCAAATGTCAGGTGCCCCCAAAAAGGTAGGCTAAAAATATGTAAATAAAACATACATGCACCAAAATAAGCTTTACCTTCATCTATACGCAAATACACCACCTAGGTTGCATAGATTAGAGAAGTAAAGATAAGTTGCAGCAAAAATAAGGGACATGGCAGGTGGGTAACCTGGACTGCAACAGTGAATACACTCTCACATCTACATTTATGGGAAGTGTACACAACTGTACTATGTTCTTCGTGTTTCACTGTTGCAGTCATTACATTTGGGTTGAGTCCCAAAGCTATGGTTGGGAGGCTGGAGCTAAACAGCATTAGGAGCGGCTATGTGGTCCTGCAGAACTGCAGTGGCAAAGCCTGCCCTGGATTTAGATTAAAGAGGCAGATTGTAATGTTTTGTAAAGGTATGCACTGAACTCCAAGTAGCAGCCTCCAAAATGTCCTTGGTTGGTACTCCCCTGAGAAAGGCTGCAGAAGTGGCTGCAGCTCTGGCTGAATGTGGCCTAATGCCCTTAGGCACTGGTTTGCCATGCTGTGAGTAGCAGAAAAGAATGCAGTGACCTATCCACTTTGAAATAGTCTGCTTGGAGATGGCCTTTCCTTGTGATGCTGTGGCATATGCCACTAGTAAACTGCTCTGTCTTTCTGAAAACTTTAGTTTTGTCCAAATAGAATCTAAGTTGTCTGTGTACATCCAAAGAATGCAGAATTTTCTCCCCTTTGTTCTGTGGATTTGGATAAAAAGTTGGCAAATTAATTGTTTCGTTAAGGGCTAACACTGGATATCACCTTAGGCATAAATGTAGGGTTGGTTCTCAGAGAGACCCTGTCTGGATAGAAAATGATAAAGGGTTCCACAGCCATGACAGCCTGTGGCTCTGAAACTCGTCTTGCAGAAGTTATTGCTAGGAGCAGAGCTGTTTTCCAAGATAAGAACTTTATGTCTGCAGTAGCAGCTGGCTCAAAAGGTGGTAAGGTGAGTTTTTCCAAGACATAATTGAGGTCCCATGCAGGTATTGGCGTTCTCCTTGGAGGCCTTAAGTTTTTGGCTCCTCTGAGGTACTGCCTTAGTAAAGGATGAGAAAAGAGTGGTGGCTCTGTATTGTAATGAGCCGAAATGGCAGAGGCATGGATTTTAATTGATGAAAAAGATAGGCCTTTGTCCAGCATCTCAGTTAAATATTGCAAAATCTGAGGAATATTTGGGACAGCTGTATCAGTTCCTTGAGCTTGGTTCCAAGCACAAAATCTCTTCCATTTCCCAGCATAGGATTTTCTAGTAATAGGCCTTCTGGCTTCTAAAATGACATCCATCACAGCTTTACTGAGAGGTGTGGTTTGTATGGCTACATTATCCGCCATGCTGCCAGGTTTAGGGTCCTGAGTTGGCTGTGCAGAATCTGATTGTTTTGCTAGGACAGTAGATGAGGTATTTGAGGTAAGGTCCAGGCTGGGCATTGGGACAAGTTCCTTAAGATCGGATACCAGTACTGGCGTGGCCAGTCTGGGGCAATCAGAGTCATTTTTGGTTTCTCCTGCCTGACCTTCAGGAGTACCTTGGGGTGGAGAGGAAGTGGAGGAAAGGCATATACTGATAGGTTTGTCCAGTTGAAAGATAAGGCGTCCACTTTCCAAGCTTGTCTGTGGTAAGTCCTTGTGCAGAATCTTTTAGTTGATTGTTTTGAGGAGAGGCAAATAGATCTATGTCCGAGCGTCCCCATTTCATTGTTATCATGCTGAAGACTTGTGGATCCAGGTGCCACTCGTGGGGATCCATGAGGTTTCTGCTTAGTTCATCTGCCAGAGTATTTTCCTTTCCTGGCAGGAAGTGCATTTTGTCTGCCACTAATCCTTTCTTTGGACAAATACTGTGGTATGTTAGGTTTGTAGATGACGCTTTTATGTTATGTAAGGGCTCCGGCTCTGATCTAGACCAATTTTTGGATTATTTGCATTCAACAACTGATTTTTTAAGGTTTACACACCAGAGTTCAGCCACTGACATAAGTTTTCTTGATGTCAAAATCAGTAAATCTGATTTGAATCATCTCCGCAGTACTATATACCATAAACCAACTAGAAAGAACACATTGCTGCATAAATCTAGTATGCACCCTAGACACATTCCTAGGAATGTGTTGAGGGCAAGTTTTTAGGACACTCAGGCTACATAGTAATGACAATGATGCAGTAGCTGCATTGAATAACTTGAAAATTGAGTTTCTGGCTAGAGGATATTCTAGTGCAGACATTGATAATGCAATATCTGATGCCTGGAAGCTTAGAGATACTAGGTGCAAACCTTATTATAATCACAACACAGCGATCGCAGATGCAACACACAGTGCCACAGCTGATAATGACTTTAGAGTGGTTCTCCAGTTTTCTAGCAACATTAATCAATATGTGGATGTTGTTAAGAAATACTGGTACCTTTTACAAGAAGTTCCTGGCCTTGTAGACAAGGTTGGACTGATTCCACATTTCAGTTTTAAGAATAGCAAGTCACTTAAACAACACCTTTGCCATGGGGAAACACGCAAAAAGTTAACTCACTCTGTTCGCCGTGGAACTTTTCCATGTAGGAACTGTAGTGCTTGTCAGTTTGTTTATAACAAAAATAATTATGTGCATCCTACCAGGCATTTTTCGTTGCATTCTAATCAATATTCAGATTGTAGAACCACTGATGTTTATTTTTGTTTTTGTCAACAATGCCATGCTTATTATGTAGGCAAAACGAATAGAATGTTGAAAGATCGTATTTTAGAACATGTGAGAGACATTACCAACTGTAAAAAATCCAGTGCTCTGGCCTGTCACGTTATGTCTAATGATCGTTCACATTCTTTTAAATTTTTGGTTTTGCAACATATTTATACGAACCCTAGGGGTGGTGACATAGAAAATATTACAGAGGGGCATGAGCAAAAATGGATACTGAAGCTTAACGCTGAGAAGTTTCCTGGGTTGAATGCTGCCACTACTTTGGTTCCCTTTTTGAAGGCTCGACCACTCATGCACTGATTTTTAGATATTTTAGATGTTTTTAGTAGTTTCTTATATGTCTTACTGTCGTTGTTTTATCTTATATATGTATGTACATGTTTTTTTACACTGTATATAGTGTGGTTATATATGCTTAGTAACTTTGTGTGTAACATTATATGCATAGTGCATCTTTATTGTAGGATTCATTGTGGTAAGCTTCTCTTGAATTTGATTGTGTACAGCTTGCTAACCCTAATTAGTTAATTGAGTAATGGATATTTGACTATTTAAATAGAGTGTAAGCCTTTTACTGTTGTCTGATGAAGCAACTTTATGTTGTGAAAGCGCTCACCATTTTCCGTTTTCTGTTTTGTCTATTAATAAACGTTCTCAGTGTGCTAGCTCGGTGCATTTTCTTTCATTTTGTTTGGGCTCCTTTTTGCACCTTGCTTTTACCTACGACCGTTTTTGTTTTTTATACTGGCAGGAAGTGTGCCTGCAGATGAACTTGGTAAGTCAATGCTGTGTCCCATAAAGCCATGGCTAGTCTGCACAGGGGGTAAGAATGTGTGCCCCACTGCTTGTTTATGTACCACATGACCTTGGTGTTGTCTGTCTTTATCAGTAGTTGTCCTGGATGAAGTACGTCCTTGAAGGCTGTCAGGGCATTTTGAATAGCTAGCATCTCTTTTTGATTGATATGTAGATGCTTTTGGTTTGTGGATCAGGTGCCCTGAATGCCTCTTCCTGCCATGTGTGCCCCCAGGCATAATCTGATGCATCCGTCGTTAGGCTCTGCCTGGCTGGGGGTAGTGAGAATGGCTGTCCCTTGTTTTGGGGACAAACCTTGGCCCACCATCAAAATTCCTGTTGCAGGCAGGGAATTAGAGTAATCATTGTTTCCAGGCTGTGGCAATGTTGTGTCCAGACAATTTTTAGGTACCATTGAATTTTCCTCATATGCAGTCTTGCATATGGAATTAGTAAGATGCAAGATGCCATGAAGTCCAAAGCCTGCAGAAATTTTCTTGCAGATAACTGGGCCTTTGTTGCCATTTCCTTGAAATAGGTAGTCAGTTGCCTTTGTTTGTCTGGAGTGAGATAAGCCATCTGGGCAGTTGTATTTAAGCTTGCACCCAGGAATATTATCTCTTGAGGGGGGTACTAGTTTTGATTTCTTTTTGTTGACAGTGTACCCTAGGCCTGTTAAGAGTTTTATCACAAAAGTCAGATGCTGTAGTAGAATGTCCTTATTCTCTGCTTGTATGAGGCAGTCGTCCAAGTAAGGATATATTTGTATTCCTCTTTGTCTGCAGTAAGCAATTACTGGTGCTAGGCACTTTGTGAAGACGCTGGGCGCAGTAGATAAGCCAAAGGGCAGTGCAGAGAATTGGTAATGCTTTGAGCCAGCCTTGAAACTGAGGTATATTCTGCATGATTGTCTGATTGGGACATGCAGGTATGCCTCTTTTAGGTCTAAAGTCTCGAGCCAAGCCTTGCTGCCCAGCATGGGCAGAAGCTGCTGTAAGGTCAACATCTTGAATTTTGGTATATTCAGGAAAGTGTTTAGAATAGATAGGTCCAGTATTGGTCTCCATGCTTTGTCCTTTCTGGGTACCAAGAACAGTCTTGAGTAAAATCCTTGTCCCTGCTCTTGCTGTGGTACTTGTTGAATAGCCCTCATGTCCATGAGAGCTGCGACTTGTTTTTCAGCCTCTACCTATTGATTTTTTGGCAGGTCTGGCCAACCGTTTGCCCTTGGCAGAGTATGGAAATGAAACTTGTAGCCTTGTGACACTATGTCTAGAACCCATTTGTCCTGGGTTATAATGTGCCAATTTTGAGAAAAAAGTGCTAGTTTTCCCCTTAAGGGTACTGCCAGAAGATAAGTGCTTGGTGCAGGCAGGGGGAAGTCATTGGGACTGTTTCCTGTATGATTGTGATTTGTCCTGTCCACCTTTGGAGGTAGAAGCACTCCACTGCTTAGACCTGTAGGATCCTTGCAGCTGTGATCTGCCTCTAGGGCGTCTGGATCTGCCCCTTTAAGGTCTGAGACTGGAAAGGACCAATTCTTTGTAGGCCAGTGTCGGCTAAATCTAGGTGGCTGTACCTGTAAGAAATCCTTGACAGTTTGCATAGATTTAGCTTTGTCCTCCATTTTCTTTAACACCTCTTCTGCCTCAACACCAAACAAGGTATCATGTTGTAAAGGAGCATCTAATAATTTTGCTTTAACACGGTCAGGCAGATTTTGTTCCTTTAACCAAGCATGCCTCCTAATGACAGAACCCGTAACAGCGGCCCTGCAGGAGGCCTCCAGAGAATCAAACCCACATTGCAAAGTATGTTTTCCAACTTGTTCAGCTGCATGCAATAAATCCTGCATTTCTTTTGTTTTCTGCACATTCAGAATTTGCCATCATTTTCTGTTTAAGCAGTGTCATGATACATTGCTGATATTTGAGCATATGAAACTGGCAATTTAAAGCCCTTATAGCCAACGTAGTAGATGTGTAAACCTTTTTTCCCCCATCTATCCAGAGCTCTGGAATCCCTGTCAGAGGGGGTAGGATTTTTTGCAGTAGAAGCCTTGACCCCCTTTGGACCCTGAGAAATAGTTTCTGGGTCTGCAGAAGGGTTTTTGAAAAGAAATTTATGAGAGTCAGGGACCCTGTAGTATCTGTCCAGCTTAACAGGAGCTGGAGGTAAAGAGTCAGGGGTCACACTAGACTCCGAGAAAGTACAGTTTTGTACCTACCATAAATGTAGATGTCCGATAGGAATGCATCTGCAGTCCTTACAAATGGGTTGTCCTGTCGTCAGGCAGCCCTTCGGTCGGCCGGATTCCAAAGTCTGGGTCTGGCCTCGGCTGGTGTCGCACTTCACCCGACGTCATAGCTGCAGTTATTCGGGTATAAAGGCATCAGCCGACGCCATTTTCCTCAGTGTTTCTTGCCCCAGATGCCAGGTGCCCTCTTGGAAGGCTAAATTTGGATAAATGCCAATGATTCCAAATAGTAGAGAGCAAACACAAAAAATAAGCATGTATGTACATATATACAAACAAAAACACCATAATAGATTCCCCCAGCTAGCTATAAGATGGGCAAATACCCTAGGAGTACCACAGAGGGGAAAGGCGGGTGGGTAATCCTGACTGCAGATGCATTCCTATCGGACATCTACATTTATGGTAGGTACAAAACTGTACTATGTCCTTCAAGGATGCATCTGCAGTCCTTACAAATGGGTAGAATACCATAGCCAAACTGGGGGAGGAGGAGAAATAAAGTTATGGTGTAGTTAGGATCCCTTGCAAAACAGCAGTGGCAAAACCTGCTCGGGATCTAGAGTATAAAGGTAAATTATAATGCTTGGCAAATGTATGCACGGAGCTCCAAGTAGCAGCCTCTAAAATGTCCTTGGTAGCCACTCCTCGTAAGAAGGCTGTGGTAGTGGCTGTAGCCCTTGTAGAGTGAGGCCTGATGCTTTCTGGAGTTTGCTTTCCATGGTAGGAGTAACAAAATCTAATGCAATTTCCTATTGACTTGGAGATTGTCTGTTTTGAAATTGCTTTTCCTTCTATTCCTGTTGCATATGCTACCAGTAGCTGGTCAGTTTTTCTATTGCCCTTGGTCCTGTCCAGGTAGTAGCGTAATTGTCTATGTACACTCCAAGGTATGCAACAGTCTTTCTCCCCTGTTCTGTGGGTTGGGGAAGAATGTAGGTAATTGGATAGCCTGATTTAAAGACACTCTGGAGACCACCTTAGGCATAAAAGTAGGATTTGTTCTCATGGACACTCTATCTTGATGGAAGATCAGGAAGGGTTGTACTGCCATTAATGCCTGTAGTTCAGATACCCTTCTTGCTGAAGTGATTGCCAGCAGGAAAGCAGTCTTCCATAAGTATTGTAATTCTGCTGTTGCTGCTGGTTCGAAAGGAGGAAGTGTCAATTTTTCTAGCACAAAGTTCAAGTCCCATGCTGGCAATGGTGGCTTCCTAGGAGGTTTTACATTTTTAATTCCTCTCAGAAACTGCCTGAGCAGAGGATGTGAGAAGACAGGAGGATCCAAGTCGTATTCTGCTGAAATAGCTGATGCATGAATCTTGATGGAGGAATAGGACAGGCCTGTGTGGAAGAGCTCTGCCAAGTATTCCAGGATGTTGGCTATGTTTACCAGTGACACATCTTCTCCTTTTGCTGTACTCCAAATGAGATATCTTTTCCATTTTGCTGAATAATTTTTTCTTGTTGAGGGTCTGCGAGCCTCAAGGATAATGTCTTTAACCCTTTGGGATAAATTTGGGTTAATTGGTCTTATGCAATGTTCCAGGCAGCCAGCTGCAGAGTTTTCAGGTTTGGATGCAGGATGTTGTAGTTGTTCTGTGTTAACAGCAAGGGAACCAGGGGTAGTGGCCATATTTGTCCCCGAGACATGCTCCTTAGCAATGGGTACCAATGTTGTCTTGGCCAGTCTGGAGCTATCAGAATGATCCTTGGACGGTCCTCTTTGATCTTCAATAGCACCTTGTGCATCAAAGGAAGTGGTGGGAATGCATATGTTGTCAGGTTTTTCCAACTGAAAGATAGGGAGTCCACCTTCCAAGCAAGTGGGTGGTACGTCCTTGTGCAGAATTTCTGTAG
Organism: Protopterus annectens; assembly: GCF_019279795.1. Classification (NCBI taxonomy): domain Eukaryota; kingdom Metazoa; phylum Chordata; order Ceratodontiformes; family Protopteridae; genus Protopterus; species Protopterus annectens. The sequence goes on along the minus strand of NC_056728.1, from coordinate 1,411,383,950 downwards.
CTGGTGATTGCGTGGGGATGCAAATAAGTCTATTTCTGGGAGTCCCCATTTTCTTGTAATGGTTTTGAAGATGTCCGGATGCAGCATCCATTCGTGGGCATCCGTGGTAGTCCTGCTTAATATGTCTGCTAGAATGTTTTCTTTTCCTGGTACAAAAATCGCTTGTAACTGAATGTTGTAGCTCAGGGCCACATTCCAGAGGTCCAGTGCCATCCGGCATAGAGGATACGAATGTGTGCCTCCCTGTTTGTTGATGTACCACATGACTGTGGTGTTGTCTGTCCTTATCATCAATTGACCTTGTCGGAGAAATGGTCTGAATGCCTGAATTGCCAGTTTTACTGCCAGCATTTCCTTTAGATTTATGTGCAGGTGCAGCTGGTCTTGAGTCCATAAGCCTTGTATGCACTTGTCCAGCATGTGGGCCCCCCAACCGAGGTCTGAGGCATCCGTCGTGATGGCTTGGCTTGGTTGAGTGCTGTGGAATGGCAATCCTGTGTTTGATTGACAGGCCTGAGCCCACCATAGGAATTCTTGCTTCAGGCATGGAATTATTGGAATTTGGGTTTCTAGGCTGTGCTTGTGTTGAGACCATAAATTCCTTAGGTACCACTGTAGTTTTCTCATATGCAGTCTGGCATGAGGAACCAATATTATGCAGGATGCCATGAAGCCCAAGGCTTGCAGTACTTTTCTTGCTGTTAGATGGTTCTGCTTTGTTAATGCCAAGAAGTAGAGAGGTAGTTGCTCCTGTTTTTCTACTGTTAGGAATGCCATTTGTTTTGATGTGTCCAGCTCTGCACCCAGAAAGGTTATTCTTTGGGATGGTATCAGCCTTGACTTTTTTATATTGACTGTATATCCCAGGGCTTGTAGCAGGTAAATGACCCTTTGTAAGTCTTCTGCTAGCTTGTTTTTGTTGTCCACTTGTATCAGGCAGTCGTCCAGGTAGGGGTAGATTTGGATTCCCTGAAGTCTGCAATGAGCAATTACTGATGCCAGGCATTTCGTGAACACTCTGGGCGCAGTAGATAAGCCAAAGGGCAATGCTGAGAATTGATAATGCTCTGATCCTGCAAGAAATCTGAGGTATCTTCTGCAATTTGGTCGTATGGGGACGTGCAGGTATGCCTCCTTGAGATCTAGAGTTACCAGCCAAGACTCCTTGCCCAGCATGGGAAGAAGCTGCTGTAGAGTCAGCATTTTGAATTTTGGAACAATGAGGAATGTGTTTAAAGCGGACAGGTCGAGAATAGGTCTCCATTTGCTCTCTTTTCTTGGTGCCAGGAAGAGTCTGGAGTAAAATCCCTTTCCTTGCTCCATAGATGGTACCTTTTCCACAGCTCTCATCCTTAATAATTGAGATATTTGTTTCAGAGCTTCTGCCTTTTGATTTGGAGGTAGGTTTGGCATTCCTCTCTTCCCTGGTAGAGTATGGAAATGAAACCTGTAGCCTTGGTCTATTGTCTGTAAAATCCACTTGTCTCTTGTGATGTAATGCCAGTTTATTGAAAATAAGGCTAGCTTCCCGCCTAAGGGTGCTTCTAGTTGTTCCCTGGTAGGCGGTGCCAGAGCCAAGTCACTGTGATTGTCCTGTAGTTGTGGTGGTGGCTGTGTCTGTGGCTGTACTTCGCTGGTTGTTACTCTGCCACTGGCGTCCCCTGTAGGCACTCCTGGTTTGGCTTCTGCCTCTTGAACGCCTATTCCTGCCTCTCTGAGCTCTGGAGGAGTCTGGAAAGGACCAATTCTTGGAGGGCCAATTCCTGCTAAACCTCGGAGGTTGGACCTGTAAGAAATCTTTTACTGTTTGGACAGATTTTGCCTTCTCTTCCATCTTCTTCAGCACCTGTTGTGCAGGAGAGCCAAACAAATTGATCTTATCCATAGGAGCATCTAATAGTTTGGACTTGACATGGTCTGGTAAGGCCTGCTCTTTTAACCATGCATGCCTTCTGATAACTGTGCCAGTCATGGCTGATCTAAAAGAAGCCTCCAGTGCATCATAGCCGCATTTTAAGGAATGGTTACTGACTTGCTGAATGTTATGTACCATTTCCTGAACAGATTTTTTGTCTAATGGTTCATCAGAGGACAGTTTTTTGGTTAACTGGTCTAGCATAAATTCTTGATACTGGATCATGTGAAATTGACAGTTCAAGGCCCTAGCTGAAAGAGTAGCAGAAGTGTAAACTTTTTTACCCCATCTCTCTAAGGATCCGGATTCCCTTTCTGAGGGGAGGGGGTTCTTAGCAGAGGTAGCTGCTACAGCCTTAGGTCCTTGGGAGATAGTCTCGGGATCTGCAAAAGGAGCCTTATACAAATGGTAATGCGTGTCCGGGACCCTGTAGTATCTATCAGGCTTAGCAGGGGCCGGAGGTAGAGAATCAGGAGCAGTGCAAGCATCATTAAATGCATCATCTACAACAGAAAGAACTGGAGGTATGGCTAAAGGCCTATGTTGTGGTAAATGCAGAAAGGTTCTAAGCCGTTTTCTGGAGTCTGAAAAATCCTGGCCCTGCCACTGAAAATGTTCCCTCATAGCATGCAAGGTTTCCCCAAAGGAAAATTCCTCAGGCGGAGAGGCAGAAGGGATGGACTCTTCAGCATCAGAGTCTTCATAAGGGGAGAAAGGAGCCTCTGGAGGGTCTGTATCGTCTGAATCATCAGAGGAATCATCTGTAGAAAGTGGCTGAGGGGGCTCTGCTCTAGGCCTCTTCTCTGGAGGTGGCTGAGAGGCCCTGTCTGGTTGAGGTTGGGATCCCCGTATTAAAGAAATGAGATCCTCTGCTAAACTAAGCATTTGAGAACTGGAGCTAGGCCTGTGAGAGGGGGTCTTAGCAGTCACAGTTTTAGTAGCTTTATAGAAGTCTTCGAAGTAGTATTCGGTAGTAGTAATCTCTGGTTCTGACCGACCGGCACTTGCGAACAGCTTCTGCTTCGGGCGCCACGCGGCAAGAAAGACTGAGGAAAATGGCATCGGCTGATGCCTTTATACCCGAATAACTGCAACTATGACGTCGGGTGAAGTGCGACACCAGCCGAGGCCAGACCCAGACTTTGGAATCCGGCCGACCGAAGGGCTGCGTGACGACAGGACAACCCACTTGTAAGGACTGCAGATGCATTCTTGAAGGACATCACATCATCTACAATGTCCAACACAGGTGGGATAGCTAGAGGCCTGTGTTGAGGTAGTAAAAGGAAATCTCTGAGCCTTTTCTTAGATTCTGAAAAGTCTTGGCTCTCCCAGTGAAAGTGCTCCCTCATGTTATGCAAGGTTTCCCCAAAAGGAGAAGCTGAAGGAATAGATTTTTCAGCATCAGAATCCTCATAGGGGGGAAGAGAACATTCCTGATCAGAAGAAACCTGATCTGAAGATTCATAGTCTGTCTCTTGCCTAGGCCTCTTATCAGGAGGGGGATGGGAACCCATGATCAAGGTAATTAAGTCTTCGGCCATTTTGAGCATCTGTTTTTTGGGCATGGAGGCCTGTCCTTGTGACTAGTGAACTTTCTTTGCCTTTAAAGGTGTCTTAGTCTTTGTAGTAGGTTTTATATATAATTGTTTAGGTCTGAATACATCCTCAGAAGCCGATGCCTGCTCAGCGGCTCCGGACCCATCTGAGGGAATAGTTTCCAAGGCTCCAATACCTTGAGTTTCCAGCAGCCTGGCCGGCTCCACGTGGGAGTCGGTAGTGGCTTGCGACTCTAAAGTAGCGGGCGTCAGGGGCTGCGAAAGTGCCTCACTGAGAACCGGCGACTTGCTTAGGAGAAGCTTCGTCGTCAGTTTTGGACCTCGGTTGCCTGTCCTTTTCTTTTTCCTTGCGTTTTTTGTGAACTCCGGTAGTCAGATGGCTATCCGACGACATTGTATAATTAAATCTTCGCCCAAAATAATTTAATGCAAAATCGTACAGATGCTTAATAGTGCATTGGTTAAATCTAGCACAAAACCGACAACTAGCAACGTTGTGGTCAGGGCCTAGGCAAGGAATACAGTAAGAATGAAAGCCCTTATGAGGTATTTGCTTCCCACAAGATATACAATTATTAACTTTTTCTGATATCGGTCTGGAGCAAGAAAAAAGTTTCCCCAATGGGGTACTTAGCTTTTAATGAAGACTTCGGATCTGAAACTCGAACACGAAAATCTCAGGAGTCGGCTGACCGGCACTTGTGAACTGCTTCTGCTTCGGGCACCGCGCGGCACGGAAGACTAAATAAAATGGCGTCTGCTGCATCTTTTATACCCCTGACGACCTGACGTCAGGAAAGAGGCGACAGCAACCGATGCAGGACCCATGACTTTGGAATTCAGACCAACTGAGGGCAACCTGCCAGCAGGATAACCCAAATGTAATGACTGCAACAGTGAAACACGAAGAACATCAGCTAAACTCAAAGTTCTGGGATGAAAAGAAACAAAAAGCAACACAAACTTGTGAATTACTTTAGTTTTATTTAAATAAAACCTGCACTATCTATGCATATCCCAGGTGTGAAGAGCCTCCTCCATGACAGATGGATTGCAAAGAAGAAAAATGAAGACGAACAGATTAAGGGACAACTCACTGAATATATTGGGCATAAAAGAAGGATTAGTTTGAAGAGACACTGTTTCATTGAAAAACTGAAAAAGGAGGAATAGCCACGAGGGCCTGAAGTTCAAATGCTCCCTTGGTTAAAGTAAGAGCCAAAAGAACAATATTCAAAGTACAATGTTGCAAGGAAGCTGAAGAAGCAGGCTCAAAAACACCTTGGTTATTTTTTCATAGGTAGGTACTAGGCTATCCCCGAGGGCATTTATAAGCCTAGCCAGAGTGTGTCAGCTTTCGCCGCCCCATTGATTAGTTAACTGATCCTCTGTCAAGCAGAGCCAATGAAGTGATCCCAGGGGTGTATTTTCTGTTATCCATCCACTCGGAGTGTTAGTGAGAGGCTCTACCTGATGTAATTTCGAATTTTGTTCCTAAGCATGGGGAGGTCTCTGTGACAGGAATCTATCCCTCCAGCATGTTCTATTTATTGTTGTGAGGAGGTTTGGCTCACTAGAGTGCGTAGCTCGCAGTGACTTGGATTTCTTTAGGTGGAGCATGTCCATCAATTCTGAGTTGGACATGGCTTTGTAAGTCAGGCAGAGATCACCTCTGAGTAAGCGATATGCCACTGAATACAGCCGGAGTTTTTTCAGTCGGGCTGCATAGGACATATGTTTGAGGCCAGTAATCCTCTTGGTGAGGTACTTTTGTGGTCTTTCTAGCTGTTGGAAATGTCTTGTGAGGTACATCCCAAATGGGGCAATGTACTCTATGATGGGTCTAATGAGTGGCGAGTAGAGGGGCACTATAACCTCTTTATTTCTAGATGCGAAAACTTTAGTAATTAGATGGGCCACATAGAAGGATTTCCTAACTACTTTGGCAATATGATTGTCAAAGGAGAGATTACTATCTACCTGGGTCCCCAGATCTCTTACCTCTTCTGTATTAAGGGGGCTGCCACCTATGTGGTAATTCGTGGGTGTTTTGCTTTTCCCAAATGGGATGACTATGCATTTTTTGGCATTTAGCTTGAGGCCATGATTTTGACACCAGATGTCCGTCTCAGTAAGGCCCTTTTGGAGGATGTCCATGTCACCCAGAGAGTCAATTATGGCTCCCAGTTTGCAGTCATCGGCGAACTTGGTTAGCCATAGTCCTCCTGTGTTTGCCTGTACTTCTGAGAAGTATATGCCGAACAGTAGAGGTCCCAGGACTGAACCTTGCGGGACACCACTTGTGACTGGTTTAGAGTCGGACCTGGAGCCCGCTATTCTTACTGTGTGAGTTCTGTCTGTAAGCCAGTTGGCAACCCATCTCGTGACGTAGGGGGTTTATGTTCAGGCTGGTGAGTTTTTCTGTAATACCCAAGTGGGGAATGGTATCGAAAGCCTTGGCGAGGTCAAGGTAGGCTGTGTGAACCACCTTTCCCTCGTCTATGGCCTTGGTGACCGTCTTGAAGAAGTCAACCAGGTTTAGTAGGCATGATCTGCCCTTAAAGCCGAACTGGGTCGGGTCAAGTGTTTGGAGGTCCCCAATGTCTTTGTTAAGGAGTTCCATGATGATGCGCTCCATAGCCTTGCAGACCAGGCTAGTCAGGCTTATGGGGCAATAGTTACCAGGGTCAGTTGTGGCCCCTCCTTTGTGGAGAGGAATAACCGTTGCTGTGCGCCATTCTATGGGCAAGTAGCCTGTGGCTAGGCTGAGGTTGAACAGCGTGTTTAGGTGGGGGGTTAGTTCATTCTGTAGTCCGTGCAAGACGCAGCCTGGGACACCATCTGGTCCCATTGACGTTGTGTTTTTGGCTTTTGAAAGGGCTGTTTTCACCTGTTCGTCTGTGGTTTTTGGGACACTACCCTTTTCCGGTATTGTTGTGGACCCTTTTGGAGGGGGGGGGGGGGTTGCACTGAATCTGTCTGTCAGGATGTTGGCAATATCAGTAGGTTCAGTATATTTTGTGCTAGTTTGCACTAGTTCAGTGCATATCTGCGAGTTGCCACTTAGATTCTTAACATAGCTAAAGAAGGCTTTGTGGTTATCTTTCGAATCCTTGGCTATTTTTCTTTCGAAGTTAGCCTTGGATGATTTCATGAGGCACCTTAGTTTCTTACGGATACTGATCAGGGATGTCTTTCCTTCTTGGGATTTGCTTTTTTTCTGAACTAGTTTCCTCCTCCTATTGTATAGCCTGTTTATTGCAGGGGTCCACCAAACTGGTTTCCTTCTCTTAGAGGAGTGAGTCTTGGTTTTGCTAGGGATGGCACGATTCATGCATCCTTGAAGGTGCTCATAGAGTGCATTTGTAAAGGTTTCTGCATCTTGGGCAGCGTTATCCTTTAGCGTGGGGGCTGTGAAACTTACCACCTCTGTCTTAAGTAAGGTGAAGTTTGCTTTAGAAAAGTTTTTTACTGTGGTTTCCTTAGATGGGGGTGGTGGTTGGGTGTGGACATCCAGAGTGATTAATTCATGGTCTGATCTAACCAGTGACAGGTTGACCACCGGTGTGGAACACCCATCACCCATGTTGGTGATGACCAGGTCCAATACGTTTTCACCTCTGGTAGGGGAGTTTACCAGCTGATGCAGGGCATTTGAGTTGATGAATTCCAGGAAGCGCTGGGCCTGGGAATTTGTACTCTAGTAGTTTTCCCAGTGAATGGTAGGGTAACTGAAATCGCCCAATATCAGGGTGTTTGGTAGGACCTTCATGTTTTCCAGTGCCTCCAGAAAGGTGGAATGGTGGTCCTGGTATACAAAAATGAAGTCCCAAGGCAGTATATGCTTTCTGGAAGGCCTGGTATGAAGGACACCTTTAAGAAATTGATTAATCTCAAATAGAGAGAGACCAGGGGAGGATTCAAGGGCAGACAAGCAGAAATTGCAGATAGTGAAGCTTTAACTGAAGAATACGCTAACCCAGCATGCAGCACATCACACAAATGAGAGATAACCAGATAGACCTCTACAGACAGGGGATCCTGGACAGGCAACTGACAGAAAATCTTTTCCATTTGTTCATATATGATTTTTTTGGTAGTGGGCTTCATGGCCTCCTGCAGAACTCAAAACATCCTCAGAAAAAGGTGTCAAAAAGGTATCAAAACCCTATCACCCAGTGTCATTTGAGGAGTGGACACGTGAGGACAGATAAGAGATCCCTTGTCTTGTGCGAGAAGAGCCACCTGGTGAGGTAACTTGTGGTGATTTCCCACGACCAAGTGAGAAAGAAGGGGGAAACCAATGCTGTCTGGGCCAAAAGGGAGTCACCAGCAAGCTTTTGGGTGACTCCTGCCTGATCTTGTGCAGAACTTGTGACAACACAGGAAGTGGGGCTTTAGTGTACAGAAACATTGACTTCCAAGGAAAAGAGAGGGCATCCACTTTTCAAATCAGAGGACTTGTGACTATGGAATAGAATAGATGAAGTAGTCTGCTCAGAGGGGAGGCAAAAAGATCTACCTGAGGAATATCCCACTGATGGACTATGTCCAGGAACACATCTCTGTGAAGCATCCATTTGTGAGCCTGTGTTCTGGATCTGCACAAAGAATCTGCCACAAGATTGTGCTTTGAGGGAATGTACACTGCCTGAAGACTAGCTTGATACTGGACAGCTACATCCTGGACCTAAACAGCTAGTCTGCAAAGGCGACAGGACCTCTTGACCCATGCTTGTTGACATACGACATTACAGTGGTATTATCAGTGAAGACTTTGAGGAGCCCAGGATGAAAGAGTGAATGAAAAGCTTGCAGAGCAGGAAAAAGAGGTCTCATCTCTTATGTTGATATGGTCTGATCTCTGATGAGGATGTCAGAAACCCTGGACCTTTAGGTGCTCACAAGAAGTTCCTCACACCATATCGGAGGCATCTGTAAAGAGCTCCTCAGAGGGAACTGGAACCTGAAAGGGAAGCCCTGAACTGAGAGAGCGCTGATGAATCCAATACTGAAGCTTGAGTTTGAGACAAGGCAGAAAAGGAACAGAGAACTCAATGGGGTGGCAATGCTGGAGCCACATCAATTTGAGGTACCACTGAAATTTCCCAATATGAAGCCTGGTGAAAGGCAGCATGGGAACAGTGGAGGCCATAAATCCTAGAACCATGAGAAATTCCCTAACCATGACAGAAGAGGAGGAGACTGGAAAAAGGTTGTCAGAAACAGAACTTTGGGAACAGGGAGAGATGCCAACATGGGAACAGTCTGAATCCTGCATCCAAAGAAACATGATCCCGAGAAGGCATCAGGACTGATTTCTGGAGGTTTATGGTGAACCCCAGACTGTATTAAAGACAAATGGTAAACTGCAGATCCTGAAGCAGACTGCTGGGAGAAGCATGACTGAGCAGGTCATCTAGACAGGCAAAAATCTGTACTCACCAAAACTGGTAAAAAGCAATGACAGAAGCGAGGCATTTGGTGAATACCCTTGGGACAGTAGAAAGGCCAAAGGGCAAATCAGAGAACTGAAAATGGAAGGAAGAATATCCCGAAGAGAGGATTAATGGGGAAGTTGAAATATGCATCCTTGATGTCTAGAGAAACCAAAAAGGCCTGGGAAAGAAGAAGAGAAAAAGTCTGAAGAGACAACTTCCAAAAAGAAGGAACTTTGAAAAAGGTGCTAAGTAGAGAAAGATCCAGAATTGGTCTCCATGTACCCTTCTTATGAGGAACCAAAAACATTCTGGAGTAAAACCCCTTCCCCAACTAGGTGGGTATAACTAGCAGAATCTCGCCCTGATCCAAAAGGGATTGCAGCACCTCTGGAAAATGAGAACATTGTTCTTGAGAAGACTGAGGAATGCCTAAAGGGGGGGGGGGTTCCAAACCATGAAATATCCCTGACTGATAACTGACAGCACCCAAAAGTCTGAGGTGAGCTGATGCAATCTGGAAGAGATAAAGGCGGAGAGACAAGGGGACCTGGTAAGGGGAAGGATATTTAAATAAATAGAAACAGGCTTGTCCTGAAAAGAAGGTTTCTGGGATGAAGCAGCTTGAGTAGACTTAGTAGGAGGAACACATCTAGAACCCTTCTTATCTTTAAGAGGAGGGCGTGTCTATCTACAAACAAAGGCAGACTTAGAAGAATAATTCCTCTGGAATTTGAGGACAGGGGAGACAAAAATATGTCTGAATTCCTGCAAGACCTTATGCTTATCCTGGAAGCAATTTAAGTCAGCAGTAGCGGTCCCAAAAAGATTTTTGTTATCCAGAGGAGCATACAAAATCTTGGCCTTAATATCATCAGGTTGAAGCTTGAAGATGTAGCCAAGAGTAACACCTTGTCACTGAACCAAAGGCAGCAGCCCTGGAAGAGGCATCAGCTGCATCACAGTTGCATTTTATTGAACGACACATCAACCTGAGAAGTGGACCCCAGCAGGGAAAGAGCAGAAGCCTTTCCATCAGAATCAGGAAGGTCAGACACTACCTTAGATTCCTGGGAAAGGATGGTCAAAACAAATTTATATGGGTCTGCTAATTAAATGGCCCTAAAAGACAGGGTGGCAGCAGTATAAAACTTCTTACCCAACCTTTACATAGCCTGACTATCCTTATCAGAAGAAACCCCAACAGGGCACTTATCTGAAAGTGGTTTGGTAACCAGCACAACAGAAGGGCATTCAGATGTTCGATAATGGCGTTCAGACTGGTGGCAAAGAACTTAAGTGTTTGTGTCTGTACATCAACTTTATGCCCTATACTTTATGAGGGGGAGCATACGTTTGATGTATGCCACCTATTAGACCTAAAGGCTTTGGTATACTGGACGGATGTTGCACTATCCTTGGCAAGAAATCCCTTAAGTAAAGAATACTGCAACAGTAAAAAGGAAGGACATCTAAAATTCATAATGCAGATCCTCCTGACACAAACAGTTTATGTGAACTGTCCTATATAAATTCAGAATAAAAGTACATTGTTATATGCAAGCTCCAAGGGGTGGAGGGAAGGAGCCCCAACTAAGACAATATATGACCAGAGTTTAATTAGTAAATTAGTAGCTCAGGTAGGACAGGAATGATGGGATAATTACTGTCTGCCTGCCTCTCCCGGGGGTGGGTGGGGGTGTGCACATTTCCCAGGCATGGCTCTCCATCAAGGATCCTCACTAGAAACCTGTCTGCTTTAAGTGGGTGGGGCTGGATGTGGGTTATACTACCCAGGGAAGAGTGTCAGACACACACATACATTGCATATTAACTCCCTTTGCCCTGATGGGACCACCATCCCCCATGACTGTCTAGGATAATGAACAAATCATGACGAAATGCAACAGTGGTCATGTTAGCAGGTGTGAAGGAGTAAAAAAAAAAAAACACAAAACCATTAGTATGGCTATAGATTTTCTAAACTGTTAAAGCTAATGACAGAACAGCTTTAAGATATGGAGACAACCAGAAATTATAATTTTGTGAATTACAATTTAGAGAATTTTTTTGCATTTTGACTCAAGGGCTCAGGTAATGGACTACGTCTAAATATTCTGGCCCCAAGATTCAACACTGCCAAGATACCACAAGAACACAAGTTACAGAACTCAAGAAACACTGAAAAGTAGATTTGCTTTGTCAGATTACACTGACAGGGAAGGAAAAAACTACAAGGTACACAGGTGAGGCAAGTAGAAAACGGCAACATCTAAAAGTGGGGCTTGAAAATAACCAAAGTAAGGGGAACACTATGAAGAACATGTATGCACAAGTCCTTTCACTAATAAAACACTTTTCTGCTATGATGTAAATGTTATGTGGTTTACCTGTCTTGCTAAAGTAGTGGTAAAAGGCCCATTCACTCATATGGCTTAGGTTGAATTTCTGTAGGGGGAGTCCCGGATGTATCTAAATATTTTACACACACAACTCAAAAATGTATAACAAGTTTTGCATTTACATCAAATGGATACTGGAATTGAAAATCTAAATGAAAAACAAAATTAGTGGGTCTCCAGAGTGCTGGCTCTTGACAGACTGAACTTGGGAGGGCAGGGCAGGTGCTCAGACATGTAGGTTATATTGAATATTTAATGGGTATAATACATGAGGTATGAGCCACTAAATGCAGTGATCAAGACAGTTTTTAGAATTATTACTAATAGTGCAAGATTAGACTGAAAGCAGAAAGTTAAGTACATCTGTGAGCGGAGGACCAGTCATCAATGACAGGGATTTTCAGCATTAAGTTGTCTAATGGGCAACAGGCAGGCATGGCTTTGACCGAAAAGAGTATCAGGAGGGCAACTCCGTATGCTTAGTGGACGATACTGGCTCTATGACTGTTAAATACAAGGTCACATTCTACAAGAACTCCAGAGTCCTTTACTATAATGTCAAGTTTTACTTACTGAGAATCAGTAGGGGGGTTGCGAAATGTCACAATACTGCTACTTTTTTTGACATAGAAGACAAGACCGTTTCAAATGATCATCCATGTACAATGTTAAGTGCTGTTTGAAGGGAGGTGGTGTCTGCAGGTTAAAGGACAATGCTCTCATGTTTACAGCCATTTGCATATTTGGTGAGCAAGACACTGAAGCCAGCTTTGACATGAGATAAAGATGCCAAAAAAAAAAAAAAAAGAGTGGTTCCCAACAGAAAGCCTTGTGGGACTCCACTAGTGACAAGGGATTTTGAGAATAACAGTCCACTTATTTTCACCCACTGTCTAGCCAGTTGTAGACGCAAGTTACTATGGCATCATTTATCATGAGGTTTCTGAGCTTGTCTATGATTCTGTCATACAATGTCAAATGCTTTGCTAAAACTAAGGTAAGCTACATGCAGAGATAAACCTTTATGCAAGGCAATGGCCACACTCTCAAAAACTATGAGGTTAAGAGTATAAGATAATACAGCTGTGGAAGTAAACTTACCATAACAGTAGACATCTGAATGATCACTGCTGCAGTAGCCGCAGGTACATGGAGTTAAAGCCTGACATGGATATAACAGTAGGGCAGCTTCCATGTGCCCAAAATGTGGCAGCTTGAGCGGAACTGATTAAAAGGACTAGTTTGGGTGCTAAGCCCTTCAGAACTTTCCTGTCAATGGAGAGGGGGAGGCTGAGCTCTGAAAGGAAAATGCTAAGAACATAAAATAACCATATCCTGGTAAAAACACACGAAAAAACAGAGAATGGAGGGAGTATCTATTGCAGCAGTGATCAAACGTCTGCTGTTGCAGTAAGTTTAGTTACACAACTGTACTATGTTCATCAAATTGATCACTGTTGCAGCAGCCTTAGCAGTATGGCTAGATTACCCTAGCTTACTACATTTGGGAGGTGGAAGTGTAAGAGGCCAACAGCGCCTGGAGAATGGACCATGCAAGGCAAGATCTAGACCTAGAGAGGGAATCAAGCTTATAATGCTTTATAAAAGTCCACAGACAGGACTAAGCTGCTGCTTCTAGAATATTCCTAGAATCCAACCTTTTCCAAAAAGCAATAGATGAAGCCAAGGTCCTGGCAGACTGGGCCTTGACCCTGCTTGAAATAGTTTTGTTGTGGGGCGTATAACAGAACGCAATAGCCTTATACAACGATTTGGAAATGGTCTGTTTTGACAAAGGTTGTCCCTTCTTTTTCCCTTCCCCAGGAATGAACAATTGATCAGATCATCTGAGATTTAGATCGGTCAAGATAGTACCCAAGTTGTCTGTGCACATCCAATGTATGGAGTATCCTTTCTCCCTCATTTTTAGGTTCAGGAAAGAAAAGAGAGAGATGGATAGTTTGGCTTCATGTAAACTCAGATACCATTTTAGGCATAAAAGTATTACTTTTCAAAGAAACCATGTCCCTGTGGAAAATGAGATAGGGTTGACTCATAATAAGAGCTTGCAACTCAGATACCTTTCTTGCAGAGGTCAGAGCAATCAGTAAAACTGTTTTCCATGTTGAGAACCTAAAGTCGGCCAGGTTAGCAGGTTGAAGTAAAGCCAAGTGTTAGCCTAACACAAAATTAAGATCCCAAGGAGGGGGCCACCAGTTTTCTTGGTGGCCCTCTTATTCAAAACCACTTTCAAAAACATTTTGAAATGAGAATACATTGAAAGAGGAGGATCAATGGGCAGACACGCTGAAATAGCCAATAAATGCACCTTCACAGAAGAGTAAGAAAGGCCATAGGATAGTAACTCATACACACATTGTAAAATCAGAGAACAATTAGCCCTGAATGGGTCCTGGTTATGTTGTTGGCACCAACTAAAAAACCTTTCCCATTTGCTAATATATGATTTTCTAGTAGCAAGCTTTCTTGCCTCCATTAGTACTGGTTGCATGTCCTCAGTAAACAGGTGCCTAATGGGAATTAAGACCCTATCACCCAGGCAGTCAACTGAAGATGATAGTTGTTGTGGTGTATCAAACAATCGTGTTTTTGTCGGAGTAGATCTAGTCTGTGAAGAAGTTTGCAGTAACTGGCCATGGCCTTCTCCAAAACAGGCAGAACCACAGTTGTCTAGACCAAAAGAGAAGCACCGCAATGATCTTGGGGGATTCTGAATCTTCAAAAGTACCTTGTACATTAGTGGAAAGAATGGGAAAAGCATACAAAAACATATACAATACCACTGAAGCACTCCCCACCTCCATATGGTGTAGAAGCAGCATGGTCAGAAAGTTGCTTTTATGAACTTGTGCCATTCATTAAGTTTGTGTGAAAAAAACGTCTCTCTCTCTCTCTCTCTCTCTATATATATATATATATATATATATATATATATATATATATATATATATATATATATATATATATAAATATATATATATATATATATATATATATATATATATATATATACATATATATATATATATATATATATATATATATATATATATACATATATATATATATATATATATATATATATATATATATATATATATATATATATATATACACATATATATATATATATATATATATATATATGCTGCGGTGGTGGTGCTGCGGTAACGCTGTTGCCTCACAGTAAGACGTTGTCCTGTTCAATTCTCAGCTAAAGTGTCTTGTGTGGAGACGTGCGTGAATGGGCGTACCTTCGTTGAAGGCTGTGCATCAGGGCTGGCAACTAGGTATGTAAAAAATCTACTGCCAATCATTAACGGACCGGAGTTCCGCTATGGCGACACCTAACCGGGAAAAGCCGAAAGATACAACAACATATACATACACAAACATACACACACAGATCTACCAGAGAAGAAAGTACAGTTTTGTACCTACCATAAATGTAGATGTTCGAGTGCTAATACAGCTGCAGTAATCACAGATGGGTTCTCTGCCATCAGGCGGGTCCTTGGTCGGCCGAATTCCAAAGTCTAGGTCCGGCGTCGGTTGTTGTCGCTTTCTTTCCTGACGTCAGTGCGACAGGGGTATACAAGACACAGCCGACGCCATTTTCTTCAGTCTTTCTTGCCCCAGATGTCAGGTGCCCCTAGAAGGAAGGCAATACATAAATTATATATATATATATATATATATATATATATATATATATATATATATATATTCATGCAATGCAATATAATCAAAAATCAGTAGTTGCAAGCAAATATACCATAGAAGGATAACCCAGTCAGGTTGTATGAGGAGGGGTTAGCCCCTAGGCCTTTACCAAGAGGGGAAGGAGGGAGGGTAACCTGTACTGCAGCTGTATTAGCACTCGAACATCTACATTTATGGTAGGTACAAAACTGTACTATGTTCATCGTGCATACAGCTGCAGTAATCACAGATGGGTAGAATCCCAAAGCTACGCACAGGGTGGTAGGCACTAGGTGGAACTGGGATGAGCCAGAATGCCCTGCAACACAGCAGTGGCAAAGCCTGCTCTAGTTTTGGAGTATAAAGGCAGGTGGTAGTGTTTGGTGAAGGTGTGCACAGAACTCCAAGTGGATGCCTCCAAAATATCTTTGGTAGGAACTCCTCTGAGGAAGGCTGTAGAGGTAGCTGTGGCCCTGGTGGAGTGGGATCTGATGCCTGAAGGGACAGATTTTCCATGAAAGGAGTAACAAAACCGTATGCAGTGGCCTATCCATTTTGAAATTGTCTGTTTGGTAACTGGCTTCCCTTGAGCTCCTACAGCATAGGACACAAAAAGTTGTTCTGATTCGAAGGGAAACCCTGTCCTGATGGAAGATGAGAAAAGGCTGCACAGCCATGAGGGCTTGTAGTTCTGAAACCCTACGAGCTGAGGTAATGGCCAGAAGGAAAGCTGTTTTCCAGGACAAATATTGCAAATCTGTTGAGGCAGCTGGTTCAAAAGGAGGCAATGTTAATTTTTCTAGAATGTAATTAAGATCCCAGGCTGGTATTGGTTGTTTCCTTGGAGGTCTTATATTCTTAGCCCCTCTGAGGAACTGTCTTAAGAGTGGGTGAGAGAATAAGGGTGGATCAGTGTTGAATTCTGCAGAAATGGCTGAGGCATGAATTTTTATGGAGGAAAATGAAAGTCCACTGTTCAACAGCTCAGCTAGGTACTGTAATATCTGAGGCAAATTCAGTTTTCTAGGATCCTGGCCTTTTTTCTCATTCCAAGAGCAAAACCGTTTCCATTTTGCGGAGTAAGCCTTTCTAGTAGATGGCCTTCTGGCCTCCAAAATGACATCCTGCACCTCTTTGGAGAGTAGGGACTGTTGTGGTGTTAAGGAATTTTCCATGCAGCGAGATTGAGTGTTTTCAGCTGACTGAAGAATTTTGTAGCTGTGTTGAGTCAGTAGAAGAGGCATTAGAGGTAGAGACCAGGGAGGAGTATGCGTTAGGCTCCTCAGGAGTGGGTACCAGTGTTGTCTTGGCCAGTCTGGAGCAATCAGTATCATCTTCGGTCTGTCTGCTCTTGCTTTCAAGAGCACCTTGGGCAGAAGAGGCAAAGGTGGGAAAGCGTAAACTCTCCATGCTGCCCAACTGAAAGAAAGGGCGTCCACTCTCCAGGCCTTTGGATGAAAGGTCCTTGAACAGAACTTTTCCAATTGATGATTCCTGTGGGAGGCAAAGAGATCTATGTCTGGCCTTCCCCACGCTTGGATTATCTTTGTAAACACTTGAGGATGCAACTTCCATTCGTGTGGGTCTGTCATAATTCTGCTTAGATTGTCTGCCAGAGTGTTTTCCAAACCTGGCAAGTACTGTGCTTGAAGTTCGATTTGCCATTCCAGAGCCAAGTTCCAGAGTGACATGGCTAGTCTGCACAGGGGGTATGAATGTGTTCCTCCTTGTTTGTTTATGTACCACATTACTGTGGTGTTGTCTGTTCTTATCAATAATTGCCCTGGATGCAGGAGGTCCTTGAAAGCTGTAATTGCATTTATCACTGCTAGCATTTCTTTTTGATTGATGTGAAGGTGCTTTTCCTTTTGGGACCATTTGCCCTGAATGCAGCTGTCTGTGTGCCCCCCAGGCGTAGTCTGAGGCGTCTGTTGTGATGACTTGATTTGCTTGAGGCTTGCAGAATGGAAGACCTGTGTTTGTTTGACATGCTTGGGCCCACCATAGAAATTCCTTTTGCAAACATGAAATTATTGGTATTATTGTTTCCAAACTGTGGCTGTGTTGAGACCATAGGTTTTTTAGGTACCATTGAAGTTTCCTCATGTGCAACTTTGCACATGGGATCAAAAGAATGCAAGATGCCATGAAGCCCAGAGCCTGCAGGATTTTCCTTGCAGTGAGCCTGGTACAATTTGCTAGTATTTTGAAGTACTGAGTTAGTTGCCCCTGTTTTTCTGGCGTGAGATAGGCCATCTGGGTGTTTGTGTCCAAGTTGGCACCCAGGAAAGTTATTTTCTGAGATGGTGTTAGCCTGGATTTCTCTTTGTTGACTGTGTATCCCAGAGAATTCAATAACC
The DNA here is from genome assembly GCF_019279795.1 of Protopterus annectens. NCBI lineage: Eukaryota > Metazoa > Chordata > Ceratodontiformes > Protopteridae > Protopterus > Protopterus annectens. The sequence continues at coordinate 1,411,366,553 of NC_056728.1, read as the reverse complement.
GTGTTACATAAGCCAAATGTTCCAGAAGTATGTGCTTGCTGTCCGCTTGGATCAGGCAGTCGTCCAAATAAGGGTAAATTTGTATCCCTTGAAGTCTGCAGTAGGCAATTACTGATGCCAGGCATTTCATGAATACTCTGGGCGCAGTAGATAAGCCAAAGGGCAATGCAGAGAATTGACAGTGGATTGAACCTGCAAGAAATCTGAGGTATCTTCTGCAGCTTTGTCTGATTGGGACATGCAGGTATGCCTCCTTGAGGTCCAATGTTACCAGCCAAAACTCCTTGCCCAGCATGGGAAGAAGCTGCTGTAATGTGAGCATCTTGAATTTTGGTACGAGTAGAAATGTGTTTAGGATGGATAAGTCCAAAATGGGTCTCCAGTCGGTTCCTTTCCTTGGTACCAGAAATAGTCTGGAATAAAAACCTTGGCCTTGTTCGTGAGTAGGTACCTCCTTTCATGTCCATGAGCTTTGAAATTTGTATTTGTGCCTCTGCCCTTTGATTGTGTGGCAGGTTTGGCATGCCTCTCATTTTTGGAAGAGTGTGAAAATGAAATCTGTAGCCTCTGTTTATAATGTCCAGGATCCATTTGTCTGTTGTGATAATATGCCAATTTCTTGTAAATAATGCCAGCTTTCCTCCCAAGGGTGCTGCCAGCTGAGACTTGCTTGGCATGAAAAGGAGGAAGTCATTGGGTTTGTTTTCTGTATTGTTGTGCACTGTCTTCGCCACCTCTTGGTGCTGGAGTTTGCCATTGTCTGCCTCTATATGATCCTTGAGATTGTCCTCTGCCCCTTGTGCGCCTGTATCTACCTCTTTGGGGCTTGTCCGTGGCTGGAAAGGACCAGTTTTAGAAGGCCAATTTCTGCTAAAACGTGGTGGTTGAACCTGTAGAAAAGCTTTGACAGTTTGCATAGATTTAGCTTTTTCTTCCATTTTCCGTAGTATCTCCTCAGCATTAGTACCAAATAGTACATCCTTTTGTAAAGGAGCATCTAGTAGTTTAGCTTTAACATGATCAGGCAAGATTTGTTCCCTAAGCCAGGCATGTCTACGAATGACTGATCCTGTAACAGCAGCTCTACTTGAGGCCTCTAAGGCATCATAGCCACATTGTAAGGTGTGTTTACCCACTTGTTCTGCACTATGCATCATATCCTGCAACTCCTTCAAATCTGGTTGTTCAGGTTGAGACATTTTATTTCTTAATTGTGATAACAGAAACTGCTGATATTTAAGCATATGGAACTGACAATTTAAGGCCCTCATGGCTAGGGTGGCCGAGGTATATACCTTTTTTCCCCACCTTTCTAAGGATCTAGACTCTCTTCGGAAGGTAGTGGATTCTTAGCAGTAGAGGCCTTCATTCCCTTGGGGCCTTGAGAAATGGTTTCAGGGTCAGCATTATGGCTTTTGTAAAGAAATTGGTGAGAGTTAGGAACTCTGTAGTACCTATCAGGCTTGACTGGGGCAGGAGGCAGGGAATCCGGATCAAGGCAAGCCTCCGAGTAAACATCATCAAGTATGTCCAAGACAGGAGGTATCGCCAGAGGTCTGTGTTGAGGTAACAAAAGAAATTCCCTAAGTCTTTTCTTGGAATCAGAAAAGTCTTGGCCTTCCCAATGGAAGTGTTCCCTCAAGGTGTGCAAGGTTTCCCCAAAAGAAAAATCCTCTGGGGGAGATACAGAAGGAATGGACTGCTCTGCATCAGAATCTTCAAAAGTGGAGTACGAGTGTTCTTCTACATCAGAATGTTCTGAAAAAATGGAGCCCTGGTCAGAAGAGGGAGAATCTTCCTCCACTCTGGGTCTCTTGTCTGGAGGGGGTTGGGAACCCCTGATAAGAGTAATTAAATCCTCAGCCATTTTTAGCATCTGCTTTTTAGGCATGGGGCCTGGAGATGGGCCCTGTGCAACAGTCCTCTTGGGATGCATGGCTGATATGGACTTAGTAAAGGCCTTAATGGAAAAGGAAGATGAGGGTCTAAAGACACCATGGGTGGAAGTGGATCTGTCCACATTAGGAGGCTCAACACTCACAGTGGCTTCGGTGGTTGTAGTCTGGGTATGGGCCGAGGTACCTGCGGTCTCGGTTACAGAAGACACCGCCAAAGAAGTGTCGTCGGTAGTCAGGGGCTGCATAGGCATCTCGCTGAGAACCAGACCACGTGTAGCCAGTTTTGGTGTGGTGTCGGTCCTTGTCCTTGCGTTTTTTGGACAAAACGGTAGTCGGAGTCTCCGATGACATTTTATAATCAAAGGCTTTACCAAAAAAGTGTTGGGCGAACTCCGCCCGACGCTTAATAGTGCGTTTATTGAAAGTAGCGCAAAAGCGACAGCCCGAGACGTCGTGGTCTGGGCCTAAACAAGGTATGCAGAGGGAATGGAAATCCTTATGCGGTATTTGCTTCCCACAAGAAATACAATTGTTAACTTTGTCTGACATCGGTCTGAGGCAAGAAAAGTTTCCCCAACAGGGTACTTAGCTTTAAAGAAGACTTCGGTTTCCAATTTTTCGTAAATTCAGGAGCTGGCCGACCGGCACTTGCGAACTGCTTCTGCTTCGGGCACCGCGCGGCAAAAAAGACTGAAGAAAATGGCGTTGGCTGTGTCTTATATACCCGTCGCACTGACGTCAGGAAAGAAAGCGACAACAACCGACGCCGGACCTAGACTTTGGAATTCGGCCGACCGAGGACCCGCCTGACGGCAGGGAACCCATCTGTGATTACTGCAGCTGTATGCATGATGAACATCGAAAGCTGAAAACGCCGACAACGGGAAGACAAGTATGCGATAGTAATGGACTTTAGGGTTAAGGTGCGGGTGAGGTAAGTGTGCGATAGTGACGGACCTTAGGGTTAGGGTTCGGGTTAAGGTTAGTGCATAGATAGTTGTGTTTGTAAGGTTTAGTGCAGGTTTGTAAGGTTTTTGGTGTGTTTGTGTTGTGTGTGTGTTTTTCAGAAACTGATTTGTTTTGTTGACTGTTGGGATTGTGGTTTGTCAGGAATGTGAACTTTCGTGTTTTTCAACTGTCGGTGTTGTGGTGTCAGTGATCTCGTTGTCAATGTTATGAGGTAGATCCACACACACACACAGAATTACATACATACATATGTATATATATATCTACACACTCAAAGTCTGCCCACTGCTGTTTAGCAGTATTCTGCAGTTCAGGAAGGGAATATTCTAAAACTGTTCACAGAAAAATTGCATGTCCAATTCTAGTGTACATACAGCAAGAAAGATACATAAATGTAGCAGATGCAGATATTCTACTACAGTCACTTGAGATACTACTGCAGTAAATGCATCCTGCACAGATGCAGTCTCTACAGCATACATAATGCAGCAATTATATGAACAATACCACAGTGTTTTTTTGCAGAACCTACTACAGTACAAGTATTCCATAAGCTGTTACTTAGAAGTTTTTTTTTTTACATTCAACTTAAGTAAAGGAAACCTTATCCACAAGTCATTATGGAGGCAGGAAAGATGCAGGAGCAGTAGTAGTAAAACAACCCAAGGCAGCACAAGAAAACCTAGATGGTCCACATATTCTTAGGTACCTACATATAATAGCACAGTTTTTACATATAGAGCTACAACTTCCCAAAACTATGGGCACTCATTACTATTGTGGGGATCTGTCCTATATTAGCCTACTTGCCTATGAAATACAGCATGTGTGATATTTCAGGTGTGCTGTATTAATATTTCAGTTTCATAAACTAGTTTTCTCATATACAATCACACTGCTGTTACCACAGAAAGATCCTGTAAAAGAAACACACATATATACATACACACAGATATATATATATATATATACATACACACAGATATATATATATATATATATACACACACACACACATACATGCATATACACACACACACACACACACACGTTTGTTTACACAATATATTTTTTAACTGGCATTTGAGATCTTCAAATAGTTACAAGCAACCCCAGAAAAAAATTGAGAATTTTCAATTTTCTTTTTTTTTTTTTTTTTTTAATTATTTTACATTTGTTAACTGGCAGGTCCATCTGAGGTTCCACTTTCATTAGAGTCCCAAAAAGAGAAATATCCAGGCAATATGGTTTTGCACTGGTGGTTCAGTGGTAGAATTCTTGCCTTCTACGCAGGAGACCCAGGTCAATTTGCCAACCAATGCAGCAGCAACCCTGTCCCCCCTCTTTCCCTCAACCTCCCCCTCAGAAAATGTCATCAAATATCACTCCCCCTGCTGTCACTAGGGAACAAATCCTTAACACACACACACACTAAGGTCGAGAACACTGCATCATTGGGCCCAGACAATATTCCAATATGCCTTCTAAATAGCATGAAACATGACCTATCAGGCCCTGTGGAATTGCTATTTAACTGTAATCTCCAAACAGACTTCCTGCCTCACTAATGGAGAACAGCAACAGTCATCCTTCTACACAAAGGTGGGCCATCCACAGAGCCATGAAATTACAGACCCATAAGTCTCATTAGTCTCATATTCAAAGCTATGGAAATAATTAGCATAGAAATTATCAATAATGACATAGGAAACCTTCAGACACTCGACCCTACCCACTTTGATTTCATCAAGGGCAAAATGGTTCACACTACCTACCCTGACCTGGCCAAGGCATTTGACATAAGATTACCACACCCGGGCATTGACAAACTCACATGGTTGGGTATAAACCCTTACGTGATCTGATGGATAGCCAGTTGGCTCACAGACAGGACCCAGGATGTTAGAATTGGGGAATCTACCTCTACAAGCATGCCAGTCACAAGTGGAGTCCCTCAGGTATTGGTCCTGGGACCGCTCTTCTTTGGCATTTACTTCTCTGGGGACCGCTCTTCTTTGACATTTACTTCTCTGAAGGCAAGACCAATGTCAATGTTCTCTGGCTGACTAAATTTGCAGATGATTGCAAATTAGGAGCTGTTGCAAAATCCCCTACCGACACAAATGTTCTCCAGGAAGGACGGACACAGACAAATAACTGGTGTCACAACCATGGATTAAAACTAAGTGCCAAGAAATGCATAATAGTATCCTTCAGGAAGTCATCCACCACTGGTAACTATCATATGAAAAACACACCCCTAAGAGTTGACTCAGCAGTGAGGGACTTGAGGGACACACAGGTTCATAGGTGTGTACTAGGCTAATGGCCCTGAAGCCTTTACAAGCCTAGCCCATAGGACTACCCTGACATTGTGCCACCCAACCTTAGTTCCCAGTGCCTCTGTCGAGTAAAGCCACTAGAGTTATCCCTGGGGTGAATTTTCTATTTCCCATCCACTCTTCCAAGATTTCTCTTGAAGAGGGCCAGTGAGGTGCTCTGCTTGACATGTACAGGAAAGTCTATTCCATAGCATGGGCAGTCTTCTGGGTTATGAACCTGTCCCTCCAGCATGTTCTGTTGATTGTGGTAATGAGGTTGAGGTCTCTGGAGCATGTGGTGCAGAGGGATTAGGATTTCTTCAGATGTAGGATTTCTAACAGAGCTGGGTCAGACATGGCTTGGTAAGTCAAACAAAGATAGCCTCTAAGTAGGCAATATGAGACAGAGAACAGTTGGAGTTTTTTTTAGTCTAACCCTATTAGGACAAAAGTTTAAGGCCTAAGATCCTCTTTGTGAGGTACTTTTGCGGATTCAGTTGTTGCAGGTGTTTAGTGAGGTACATGCCAAATGGGGCATTGTACTCCATGAATGGCCTAATGAGGGAAGAGTAGAGGGAGACAATGACATCTTTCTTCCTGGATGCAAAACCCTTAGTAATGAAAAGTGCCACACAGAAGGACTTTCTGACCACAGTGGCAATGTGGTGGTCAAAAGAGAAGCTGCTGTCAAATCTGTGTTCCCAGATCTCTTTATAACACCTTCTGTGTTCAGTGGACTACATACATACTACATAGACAGTAATCTAGCCTTTGACAATCACGTGTCTACAGAAGTGAGGAAAGCATTCCATGCTGTGCAACTTATAAACAAAGATATGGCATCTAGGTCCAAGGAAGTCACTGTTCCACTGAATCAGTCATTCATCAGATCTATCATTGAGTGCAGTGCTCCCTTTGGTATGTACCTAACCAGGCATATCCAATTGGAATGTCCACAGAGGTTCCTCACTAAAAGAATACAGGGCATAAATAACATGTCCTATGCAGATCGTTTCAAAGCCCTATCCCTGTATTCTGTCTTCTACAGGCTGCTGAGTCAGATCTATGCTTGGCATGCAAGGCAATGTCAGACCCACCTTGACAGAACTCCTGAATATCCACAAAACAAAGCACCATAATTACCCGTTCTAAAGACTTAAACCTTGCCTGTGACATAAACAGGACCTGTTAGAGAGACAAGTATGTATCCAGGGTTGCCAGATTTCCGTCTGGCCAGGTAGGGACAAAGTGAACACACACAAAAAAAAAAATAAAAAATAAAAAACGGAACATAGGAGGCAGACGGGATGATAGCGAGATAAGAGGACTACCTGCAGAAAAAATTCCTCTATACTTGCACCCAACAAGCAGAAGACAAGTGGTCTGCAGATACAGGGGCTGGAGGATGGGAGTACATTCTGCAACACTGATTTACTCGACCATCTACAATTATGGTTAGCGGGACACAACTGTACTATGTTTTTCATAGTACATGTTCCAGTACTGATTTTTTGGAGGACTCTCAAAGCTACGAGTTGGGTAGAGGGTCATCTGTATGACTTTAGGAAATAGGATTCTGCAGGATGGCACAAGCAAAACCTTCACTACACCCTGGAGACGTTTTTTGTAAATGTGTGCACTGAGTTCTATGTGGCTGCCTCTATGACGGCCTGGGTGGGAACTCCTTTGAGGAAAGCAGTGGTAGTAGCCCAACATCTGGTGGAGAAGGCTTTAACAAGCCCAGGTAAATCCTTTCCATGGTGTGAGTAAATAATTTAATGCAGTTAACTACCCATTTAGAGATGGCCTGTTTACAGACAAGCTTGCTTTGTTTACCCGCTGTGAAAGCCACCAGCAATTGCTCTGCTCTGTTAGGGATTTTTGTCCTGTCTAGATAGTACCTGATCTGCTTGTGTGCATCGAGGGAGTGGAGGACTTGCTCGGCCCTGTCTTGTGGATTTGGGTAGAACACTGGTAGGTGGACAGCCTGGTTTAAGATAAGTCCCGATTCCACCAAGACGTAACGGATTTGTTTGTTCCGACTTTGACCCTACCCTTATGAAGACAGTGAAAGGTTCTTTACACATTAGGGCTTGCAGCTCAAACTCTCCTAGCTGATGTAACAGTTATAAGGAAAGTAGTCTTCCAGGTGAGTATCTTTAGACAGGCAGTGGTATTAGGTTCAAGGGGGGGGGGCAAGATCATCAACACATAATTTAGATCCTATCTGGATGATCTCAAGTGAATCACCCCTTTTAGAAAAAGTTTCATGTGGGGGTGCGATGTGATTTGTGGAGCACTGTGCAGGCAGGCTGATATTGCAGATGCATGCGTCTTAATGCCTGAACTGGAAATTCCTAGTGTAGAGAGACCTGCATGGTGCTGCAAGACTGAGCTAATGTCTGCTTGAACAGGGTTAGTGTCACTGCTGTGACACCAAGTATAAAATGTTTTCCATTCTGTCAGGTATGACGCACTGACCTTTCTTGCTTTCCTTACAATGCACATATTTGGGACAGGATTCAGCCCTTGGATTGAAAACCCAATTCTCCAGGTGGCTAACTTGAGGGTGACTAGATGGGTGTGGAAGAAAGACCCTTTGACTTGGGCTGAGGAGATCCTTCTCCTGTGGTAGGGAACAGAATCTCCCCTCACTGAGAGTCAGGAGGAGGGAGAACCAGTGTTGTCTCAGCCAGAAGGGGGCTAGTAGGATCATGCTGGGTCTGTCCTCCCTGATTTTTGTTAGTACTCTGGGGATCAGGGGTAATGGTGAGAATGAATACAGAAAACAGTTTGTCCGTGTGAAAAAGAACACATCTATCTTTCAAGCTCCTCCCTGTTGTATTCTAGAACAGAATTTCTTTAGTTGCTTGTTATGGATAGAGGCAAACAGGTCTACTGATGGTATCCCACACTACATTGTTAGATCCAAGATGCCCTCTCTTTTCAACATCCATTCATTGGCGTTTAGGTCTCTGCTTACAAAATCTGCTAGGGTATTGCTCCGGTCTGGTATATAAAAGAGGCTATGAGGGTCAACACTCTCTCTAAAGCTAGCATCAAAATTTTTCTTGCAAGGTTGCAATGGGTTAAGATAAAATTTCCCCCTGTTTATGTATCACTAACTGTGATGTTGTCTGTCCAGATTTGCAGTGTTCCTTGGCTTAAGTTTTGATGAAAGGCTATTATGGCTAGGTAGACTTCTAGTAATTCCTTTTGATTTGTATGCAGTTTCCTCTGTTGTGGGGGCCAAATAGGCCAAATACCTTGTTGGCTGCCCAAGCTATGTCTGAATTGTCTGTGGTAATGGTTTTGTCTGCTACTGGGAAAGTGAAACTTGCCCCTGGGTTCCTTTGTATGGTGTTTTTCACCAGGGTAGTTCCTTTTTCAGGTATGGAGGAGGGGCAGTAGAGTTTCCAGGGGGTTGGGAGTGCTGCTTCCAAACATTTTTTCAGAAACTATTAAAGTTTCCTCATGTGCAGCTTTGTAAATGGGATCATGAGGATGCATTATGCCATGTACCCCAGGAATTCTCTTGCAGTGATGAGTTGCTCTGGAAGCAGCCTGGTCAGGTGGCCTATCATGAAGGCAATCTTGACCTGGGGAAGGAAGGCTGTGGAACACAGTCTAGAAGGACTCCAAAAAACAGGATCCCTGTTTGACGGAGTTTCGGATTTCTGATGATTTATGGTGAGACCTACCTTCTGAAAACAGTCTACTGTGATCTGTAAGGCTTCTAGGATCTCTGACTAGGATCTTGCCTGAATGAGACCGTTGACTTAAGTATATGTAAATATGAACTCCTACAGTTCTGTAATGTGCTATCAGAGGAGCTAGGCATTTTGTGAAAACTCTGGGAGCAGTAGATAGCCCAAATGGTAAAGAACAGAACTGGAAGTGGGAGGCTGTTGCTACAAATTGTAGGTACTTTCTGTGACTGAATGCTATAGGGAAGTGGAGGTAAGAATCATTTAGGTCTCTGGCGACTATGGAGACCTCATGGAAGATCATAGGCAGTAATTTCTGCAATGCAACCATTTTGAACTTTGGGACGTTAAGGAACTTGTTTAGCTCTGAAAAATCCAAGGTGGGCCTTCAAGTGCCCCCTTTCCTCAGGAATAGAAAAATCCTCGAGTACAATTGTTTTCCCTCTTGTTTAGAAGGGACAGGCTGGATGGATCCATGGTGAAGCAGCTCCCTGAGGATAGGTGGTAAGAGGCTTTCTTGTCTTTTTGGTGGTTTTGGAATGCCCAACAAGTGTGTTACTTCTTTGAATTGATGATGATCTATGATGTTGAGGACACACAGGCCCCTAGTAATGACTGATGGTTTAGCAAGAAGGAGAGTTTTCCTGCCAGAGGTTTGGAGGGGACAGGAAGGGATAAGGGCAAGTGGGGTAGAACAGTCACAGTTGCTCTCTGTGCTGGATGGGTTCTTTGGAGCCCCCTGCCCTTTGTGATTGCTCTGTCTGCCATCTCCTAGATTGTCTTGGTCTTTTACTATTGGGAGACCCTCCCCTTATCTTGTCTAGGTGGCAAAGACCAAGGTTTTGAAAGGTAATTCCTACTGTACCTTGGGGTCAGAGACAAGTAAAATTCTTTCACAGTTTTAATTTGCTTTCCTTTTTTTGTCCAGTTCTCAAAAACTTGTTCAGCTAGAGAACTAAAGAGGAATTCCTTGTCCAATGGGGAATCCAGTAGTTCAGCTTTTACCTAATCTGAAAGGGGATGGGTCCTGAGTCATGCATGTCTGCAGATGGCAGAACGTGCTAGCAGAAGCTCTTCAAGAAGCATCTAAGGCATCACAGCCACTTTTAGGGAGTGTTTGGAAATTTGTAAAGCTTGCCTGGCTATCTCCTGATTTCAATGGATAAGATTCTTATCCAGAATAGTCTACTTTAGCTAGCATTTTGTCCTGAAGAGATTCAAGGTAACTAGCATATGGAATTGACAATTCAAGCTCATCGTCAGGGAGGCAGAGGTATAGGCTCTCTTCCCAAATCTGTCTAGTAATCTATTTTCCCCGTCATTAGGCAGGGGCTGTCTTGTTGGTCCTTTAAGTACAGCTTTAGTGGATTCAGTGGAGACAACGGAAGGATCAGCCTTTGAATTTTTGTAGAGGTGCTTGTGAGATTCAAATACTCTGCAAAACCTGTCTGGTCTCCTAGGAGCAAACTGTAGAGAGTTTGGGTGTACAGCTATGTCTTCAAAGTCATCATCCAATACAACATGCACTGGAGGAATAGCAAGTGGTCTGCGTGAAGACAAACGTAGCAGTTCCCTGTAGCGAGTCTGGGACTGGAAGAACTGCTTACTTTCCCAAATTAAAGGTCCTCAGGGGAGGAGGCAGAAGAAAGTATGTCATCTGAGTCTAAGTTTGTGGAGTTAAGTGGCCAGAGAAAGACAATTCCTCCTCATCCGCTTAACTACAGAAGTCTTCCTCATCCTGAAAAGCTACTTTCCTGCTCCTTTTACATGGAGAGGCATCAGAGATGGAAAAATGAGGGGGCTCTCTAGACTTCATGAAGGCCATAAACTCCTATGCTGTATTAAGGAGGTCCTGAGCTTTGGTCTTAGAAGTGGCTGGAGGTGGAGGCAAAGGAAAGGAAGTGATTTGTTTTCGTTTGGCTTGCCATTTTAAAGGGGTGACTGCAGGATATGGTTGTCTAACCACAACTTTGGCTGTAACTACAGTAGTTGGGGAAGATGAGGAGTCTTCCTCAAGAGCTGTAGCATGGACATTGGAAGTGCAGGCCTGCACAGCTAACTCAGACCCAACCAACATGTGGACAGTGGTGCCATTCGTAGGTAGGCTAGAAACCATGGTGGCCTCATTCCCAAGACATCAAGCCACAGGGTTCAGGCCTAGGAGTTGCCAGACCAGGGGGCTGCAAAAGCATCTCACCTAGGTTGTTGGTTGACTTCAGACCTATAGTTGGAGGTCTTTTGGTAACATCAGGGACCTTTGCCTTTTTGCTTTTCCATTTGTTGGAATGATGCTAGTGAATGCTGTAGCATACGCTGATCTTGCAGTAGCGCTGGACTGTAATGCCACTGAGGAAGCAATAGATGGGGACTCCACACTTGCTGGAAGTACCTCAGCTTAATATCTGAGAGTTTTTGCATGGAATTTTGTATAGTCAGGACAGTTAGAGACGCTGTGCTGTGGCACTAAGCAGAACTGACAAAAATGAAAACCTTTATGTGGGATTTACTTCCCACATTTCAAAAAAGTCAACAACTGCTTGAACATTAAATTAGTAGTGAAATTTCCCAATGGGGTACTTATCTGACTGAAAGAAGTAGTTTTCTCTAGAAACACAAGCAGACCGATGGACTGTGAGCATACAAGAAGTGCATCGGACTGCACAGCTAGAAAGAAGTGAAGATGGTGCTGACGGACAGCCTTCTTATACTCTAAAGTCCAAACATCGGTCTTTGGACATCTACCGATGATGTAAAGACTCTGGAAATCGGGCAAGTCATGGGGTTCTGCACTGCAGGAAGACCGATGGATCAGTACTACAATGTTGACTACGAAGAACATTAAAAGCAAACAATGCTCCTTGGCTAAACAGTAGTAAATGAGTCATGCAAAATCGAGACAGTCTGGAAAACACATACTTCACTGACATCATAACAAACCTTAATAAGGTGACTCCACCCATAACCTCCAATACACATCACCCCTACCCTATTAACTCATCTACTTTCACCTTATAGCCTTTGACACTGTTTCACATATGAACCTCCTGCAAGAAATGTCTTCTCTAGGCATATCACAGACTACCCTCCAATGGTTCAGTTCCTCTTATCCAACATACATCAATCTGTACAATTCTCTCTCTCTCCATTCTTGCAAGCTACTGATGGGGTATTCCAAGGCTCTATTCTTGGGCCTCTCCTCTAACGTCTTCATTACAAAATTTGTATACCTCCTCACAGCAAACCTCCTTAATCCACTATGCAAATGATTCAACTCTTATGTGCTTCATACGCAGTACTGACCATTTTCAATAAATCACACAAGAAGCTTTTACCTCCACTGAAAATTGGCTTTGCAATGCACAAAGTACAGTTATGTAAGTAAACTTACCATAACAGTAGATGATTGATCATTGCTACAGTAGCCTAAGCTATATGGGTTACATCCTGCATAGGATATGACAGCTGGACAACTTTTGAAGCTTCCACACACCCAAACCATTAGTCAGCTCGAGCTGAGCAAAAAGATAAGTTTGGGTGCCAAACTCTTGAGAGCTTTCATGCCAACAGATGAAGGCTTAGCCCCGAGTGGACTTTTCTCAGAACAAAAAATAAAATGTCCATACCCTAGAATAATAATAAAAAAAAAATGGGGGGTGGGGGGGTGGAGGGAGGAAGTGGCTACTGCAACAGCTGCAGCAGTGATCATTTGAACATCTACTGTTATGGCAAGTTTACTTAAACTGTATTATGTTCTTCACACTGATCACTGCTGCAGTAGCCTAAGCTATATGGGTATATTACTATTGCTTACAAGTGGGAAATGGAAGCAGAAGGGTGTAGGAGTCCCTGAAGAGTGGCCCCAGTAGTGCTTTGTAAAAGCACATACAGAGGACCAAGTTGCTTCTTCTAGAATACTTAGAGTCTCCAACATTTTCCAAAAATCCAAAGATGAAGCCAAAGCCCTGGCAGAACGTGCCTTGACCCCACCTGGAATAGTGTTGTGGTGGGAATAACAAAAGTTAACAGCCAAAACAGCCTTTTGGAAATAGCCTGCTTTGATACAGGTAATCCCTTCTTAACTTCACAAGAAATAAACAACTTAACAGAAGTTCAAAAGATTTTGTTAGTCAGAATAGTACCTTGAGTTGTCTGACATCCAAGACATGAAATATCCTCTCTCTCTCAATTTGGGGTTGAGGGAAGATGGGAGAGTGTGGATTAAAGTACACTTGGATATCAATTTATGCATAAAAGAAATACTGGTTTTCAAGGAAACCCCATCTCTGTGGAAAATGAGAAGTTTGATCTACCATAACAGCTTGCAACTCAATAGGTTCATAGGTTAGTACTAGGCTAACTGCCCTTGTGGGTCATTTTAAGCCTAGCCAGTTACCCCATGTGAGAATCAAACCATGTACCTCGTGTCTTTAAGGTGAACACCTTAACCATTATCCTAAACTCCCACCCAAAAATAAACACCTCTGCCAGGTTTCAAATCCAGCCCCCTCTCACCTACAGCCCACTGCATTAACACACCATGCCACACATACACACAAGTTTGTCCGGGTTTGAATCAAACCCTGTACTTTTGTGTCTGTGAGGTGAAGACCTAAACTATTATGCCAAACCCATCTCAGTGAGGGACTTGCTAAATGGCTGTGATTTCCTGGGTGCTAGATTCCGTCTCTATTTCTCTGTGTTCAGATAGACATCATAGCATGAGGTACCAACCTTAACAAAACCTACATTTTCGATTGCTTCCCCTGTTGTGTTACTAATAACTATTTTGTTGCACTGCAAAACTCCATCATAGCAACTGTCAAGTTTTTGTCCGTTTCTTTTTTTGTTCAGACTATGAGACTATCTGTACCTCAGCATGCTCCTTGTAGACATGCGTGCTTACTTTATAGTGCTTACATTGCTGAACACATTTTTATCTATTGTAGAAATATATGCATTCTTGTAAGGTGCGAGAGTCTAAGGTAGCAGATTTATTTTCCATTTCTTGAAGGCAGTGACCATAAATGTAGATGTTCGAGTGTATTCACTGTTGCAGTCATTACAATTGGGTTATCCTGCTGGCAGGCTACCCGCAGTCAGCCTGAATTCCAAAGTCTAGGTCCGGCGTCGGTTGCTGTTGCCTCCTCCCTGACGTCAGTGCGCCAGGGGTATAAAAGATGCAGCCGATGCCATTTTCTTCAGTTTTTCTTGCCCCAGATGTCAGGTGCCCCTAAAATGGTAGGCTAAATTATGCCAATAAGTATGCATGCACAAAAAACAACTTTTCCTTCATCTACAAGCAAATACACCACATAGGTTATATAGAATAGAGAAGTACAGATAAGTCCCAGCAAAGGAAAAAGGGGGATGGTGGAAGGGTAACCTGGACTGCAACAGTGAATACACTCGAACATCTACATTTATGGTAGGTACACAACTGTACTATGTTCATCGTGTTTCACTGTTGCAGTCATTACAACTGGGTTGAATCCCAAAGCTAAGGCTGGGAGGCTGGTGCTAAATAGGATTAGTAGAGGCTATCAGGCCCTGCAGAACTGCAGTGTCAAATCCTGCCCTGGATTTAGGGTAGAGAGGTAAGTGATAGTGCTTTGTAAAAGTACGCACTGAACTCCAAGTTGCAGCCTCTAAGATGTCTTTGGTTGGTACTCCTCTGAGGAAGGCTGCTGAAGTGGCTGCTGCTCTGGTTGAATGTGGCCTAATGCCCTTAGGCACCGATTTGCCATGCTGTGAATAGCAGAAACGAATGCAGTAACCTATCCACTTTGAAATAGTCTGCTTTGAGATAGGCTTTCTTTGTGATCCTGCAGCATATGCCACTAGAAGTTGTTCAGTCTTTCTGAAAGCTTTGGTTCTGTCCAAGTAGAAGCGTAGCTGCCTGTGAATGTCCAAGGAATGCAGAATTCTCTCACCCTTATTCTGTGGGTTTGGATAAAAGGTAGGCAAATGAATTGTTTTGTTAAGGGCCACACTGGACACTACCTTAAGCATAAATGAAGCGTTTGTCTGCAGAGAAACCGTCAGGATGGAAAATGATAAAAGGTTCCACAGCCATGAGTGCCTCTTAACTCCGAGACTAGTCTAGCAGAGGTTATTGCTAGGAGCAGAGCTGTTTTCCAGGATAGGAATTTTAGATCAGCTGCAGAGGCTGGTTCAAACGGAGGCAGTGTGAGTTTTTCCAAGACATAGCTGAGGTCCCATGCAGCTACTGGTGCTCTCCTTGGAGGTCTTATGTTTTTGGCCCCTCTGAGGTACTGCCTTAGTAATGGATGAAAAAAGATAGGTGGTTCTGTATTGTAATGAGCTGAAATGGCAGAGGCATGAATTTCTATTGATGAGAAGGAAAGGCCTTCATCAAGCATCTCAGTTAAGTATTGCAAAATCTGAGGAATACTTGGAACAATCGTGTCAAAACCTTGTGCCTGGTTCCAAGCACAGAATCTCTTCAATTTTTCTGCACAAGATTTTCTGGTGCTAAGCCTCCTGGCCTCCAAAATAACATCCATCACTACTCTAGAGAGAGGTGTGCCTTGACTGGCTACATTATCCGCCATGCTGCCAGGTTTAAGGTCCTGAGTTGGCTGTGCAGTATCTGACTGTCTTGTTGGGTCAATAAGTGAGGAATCTGAGGTAATGTCCAAGCTGGGCATTGAGACAAGCTCTTTAGGATTGGGTACCAGTGCTGGCGGGGCCAGTCTGGGGCAATCAGTATCATTTTTTACTTCTCTTGTCTGACCTTGAGGAGTACTTTGGAGAGGAGAGGCAGAGGAGGAAAGGCATATACTGTTAGGTCTTTCCAGCTGAAATATAGAGCATCCACTTTCCATGCTTGCTTGTGATAAGTCCTTGTGCAGAATTTCTGTAGTTGGTAGTTGTGAGGGGTGGCAAATAGGTCTATGTCCAGGCATCCCCAGTTCCTTGTTATCATGCTGAAGACTTGTGGATCCAATTTCCACTTATGGAGATCCATTAGGTTTCTGCTTAGTTCGTCTGCCAGAGTATTTGTCCTTCCTGGCAGGAATTGTGCTTGCAGATGTACTTGGTAAGTCAATGCTGTGTCCCACAAGTTCATGGCTAGTCTTCAGAGGGAGTAGGAATGTGTGCCTCCCTGCTTGTTTATGTACCACATGACTGTAGTATTGTCGGTCCTTATCAGTAGTTGTCCTGGATGAAGTAGATCCTTGAAGGCTGTGAGGACGTTCTGAACAGCTAGCTAGCATCTCTTTTTGATTGATATGTAGATGCATTTGACTTGCGGACCATGTGCCCTGAATACATCTTCCTGCTATATGGGCTCCCCAGGCATAATCTGATGCATCTGTTGTCAATGTCTGCCTGGCTGTGGGTAAGGTGAATGGCTGTCCCATGTTGTGGTGACAGGCTTTTGCCCACCATTGAAACTCCTGTTGCAGGCAGGGAATGAGGGTAATTATTGGTTCCAGGCTGTGGCAATGTTGAGTCCAAACACTTTTTAGATACCATTGAAGTTTCCTCATATGCAGTCTTGCATATGGAATTAGCAGAATGCAGGATGCCATGAAGCCCAAAGCCTGCAGAATTTTTCTTGCAGATAACTGGGTCTTTGTTGCCAACATTTTGAAATACGTTGTCAGTTGTCCGTGTTTGTGTGGCGTGAGATAAGCCATCTGGGCAGTTGTATTTAAGCTTGCACCCAGGAATATTATCTCTTGAGAGGGTACGAGTTTTGATTTATTTTCGTTTACTGTGTACCCTAGACCTGTTAGTAATCTTTTTACAAATGCCAGATGCTGTAGTAGAATGTCCTTGTTCTCTGCCTGAATAAGGCAGTCATCCAAGTAAGGATATATTTGTATTCCTATTTGCCTGCAAAATGCAATCACTGCTGCCAGGCATTTTGTGAAGACCCTGGGTGCAGTAGATAAGCCAAAGGGCAGTGCAGAGAATTGGTAGTGCATTGAGCCAGCTATAAATCTGAGGTATCTTCTGCATGACTGTCTGATTGGGACATGCAGGTATGCCTCTTTTAAGTCTAAAGTCACAAGCCAAGCCCTCTTGCCCAGCATGGGCAGAAGCTGCTGCAGAGTTAACATTTTGAATTTTGGAATATCCAGCAATGTGTTTAGGCTAGACAAGTCCAGTATTGGTCTCCAGGCTTTGTCCTTTCTGAGCACCAAGAATAGCCTCAAGTAGAATCCTAGTCCCTGCTCTTGCTGTGGTACTAGCTGAATAGCTCTCATGTCCATGAGGGATGAAACTTGTTTTTGTGCCTCTGCCCATTGATTGCGTGGCAGGTCTGGCATACCGTTTGGCCTTGGCAGGGTGTGAAAGTGGAACCTGTAGCCTTGTGATATGATATTTAGGACCCATTTGTCCTGGGTGATCATGTGCCAATTTTGTGAAAAAAGTGCTAGTTTTCCCCCCAAAGGGGCTGCCAGAAGATAAGTGCTTGGTGCTGGCAGGGGAGTCATTGAGACTGTTTCCTGTATGGCTGTGATTTTTCCTCTCTGCTTTTGGAGGTAGAAGCACCCCATTGTTTAGGCCTGTATGAGCCTTGGGGCTGTGATCTGCCTCTGGGGCATCTGTATCTGCCTCTTTGTGGCCTGTCTGACACTGGAAAGGACCGATTTTTTGTAGGCCAGTTCCTGCTAAATCTGGGAGGCTGTACCTGCAAGAAATCCTTGACTGTTTGCATAGATTTAGCTTTGTCCTCCATTTTCTTCAACACCTCTTCTGCTTTAACACCAAACAAAGTATCATGCTGTAATGGAGCATCTAATAGTTTTGCTTTAACATGATCAGGCAGATTCTGTTCTTTTAACCAAGCATGCCTCCTAATGACAGAACCTGTAACAGCGGCCCGGCAGGAGGCCTCTAGAGAATCAAAACCACATTGCAAAGTATGCTTTCCCATTTGTTCAGCTGCATGCAATAAATCCTGCATTTCTTTGTTTTCTGCACATTCTGAATTTGTTAACTTTTTCTGTTTAAGCAGTGACATAAGATATTGCTGAAATTTAAGCATATGAAATTGGAAATTTAAAGCTCTTACAGCCAAGGTAGCAGAAGTATAAATCTTTTTCCCCCATCTGTCCAGGGCCCTAGAATCCCTATCAGAGGGGATAGAGTTTTTTTTGCATTGGAAGCCTTGACCACTTTGGGACCCTGAGAGATAGTTTCTGTGTCAGCAGCAGGGTTTTTATAAACAAATGTATGTGAATCAGGAACTCTATTGTATCTGTCTGGCTTAACAGGAGCTGGTGGTAGAGAGTCTGGACTCTGAAAATACATCATCTACGATGTCTAAAACAGGTGGGATAGCAAGGGGCCTGTGCTGAGGTAATAAAAGAAAGTCTCTGAGCCTTTTCTTGGATTCTGAGTAATCTTGGCTCTCCCAGTGGAAATGCTCCCTCTGAAGGGATAGATTCTTCAGCATCAGAATCCTCATAGGAAGAGCATATTCTTGTTCAGAAGAGGAATCAGAGGAAATGTAAACCTGATCTGAAGATTCATATTCTATCTCTTGCCTAGGCCTCTTATCAGGAGGGGGATGGGAACCCCTGATCAAAGTAATTAGGTCTTCGGCCATTTTAAGCATCTGTTTTTTAGGCATGGTGGCCTGTCCAGGAGAATGCTGTACTTGTTTCTTTGTCTTTAGAGCTGCTTTAGTCTTTGCCTTTGAAGCTGAAGTAGGTTTCACATATAACTGTGTAGGCCTGAAAACACCCTCAGAAGCCGATGCCTGCTCAGCGGCTCCGGACCCATCTGAGGGAATAGTTTCAGAGTGTCCAATACCTTGAGTTTCCAGCGGCCTAGTCAGCTCCACATGGGAGTCGGAAGCAGCCTGTGGCTCTGAGGTAGCGGGCATCAGAGGCTGCGAAAGCGCCTCACTGAGAACTGGCGACAGGCCTAGCGGAAGCCTCAGCGTTGGTTTTGGACCTCGGATGCCTGTCCTTTTCTTTGCGCTTTTTATAAACTCCGGTAGTCGGCTGTTCCGACGGCATTATATAACTGAATCTTCTGCCAAAGTAATGAAATGCAAAATCGTACCGACGTTTAATAGTGCGTTGGTTAAATCTAGCACAAAACCGACAACTAGTGACGTCGTGGTCAGGGCCTAGGCAAGGAATACAGTACGAATGAAAATCTTTGAGGTATTTGCTTCCCACAAGAAATACAATTATTAACTTTTTCTGACATCGGTCTGGAGCAAGAAAAAGTTTCTAACGGGTACTTAGCTTTATTGAAGACTTTGGTTCTGAAACTCAATTTTGAAAATCTCAGGAGTCGGCCGACCGGCACTTGCGAACTGCTTTTGCTTCGGGCACCGTGAGGCAAGAAAGACCAAAGAAAATGGCGTCGGTTGCAACTTTTATACCCCTGGCGCACTGACGTCAGGGAAGAGGCGACAGCAACCAACGCCGGACCAAGACTATGGAACTCGGGACGACTGCGGGTCGCCTGCCAGCAGGATAACCCAAGTGTAATGACTGCAACAGTGAAACATGATGAACATCATGCACAGACTTAAGACAAGTAATTGTCTTGGAATATGTAAATAAGATGCAATACATTCTTACTCTCTCTATTTAAATTAGATTTTGCCATCTCTACTAATATTCAAAAATATGTTTGCTTAATAAATGGCTAGGTGAATGTTGTGATGAACATGAGTTTAGATATGTTAAGCATATGGGAAGAATTTTATAACAGAACATTTTACATATATTCGTGTCACTTAAGCTGTTAAGAGGGCAAAATATTGAGTAAGAAACATTCAGAAACAGTTAAACATTTTATTGGAGTTCAGTCAGCAGATTCCGACAAAGGAAGGCATTCTTTTGTGAATCAAGTTAAGCATTGCTCTGTCTAGCAACCTGGAAAAATGTATGGCATTGTATTCTAAATTTAGATTTTATGCAATTATAATACCTAAATCATTGCAATTAAAATAAGTATTCTTCTCAGGTTTCTGCAAATATGAATGATTCTGATAAGGCTACAGGGATGGTGGTGGTGTTACAGAAAAGTTATGTTGAAGACTTTTGAAGTTGGATAGTAATAAAGAACTTATAGATAAACTACAAAATTCCACCAGCCCGAAACTCTTGTGTTATAAGAGTTTCAAACTTGCCTTTGCTGGACAACACACAATACATAGACGGTATGGCCAAATACATGGATCTGGATAACTTTATAGTCTTACTGATTTTATTTTCCTTACATTAGCTGGACCGATGGTAATTATTCAACTCTTGTTGCAGAGAAATTTTGTGACTTATTCTAAGGATTTTGTTCGGTTAATCACCTTTGCAACAAAGAAAAGAATACTACACTTGTTAATTGCAAATATTCCTAATAAAATACTAAAGATCAGTAAAATTAACCTTTTGCAGAATTCCAACAATCTAGCTTTCTATTTCTCTGTAAATGTAGGAATACCTCTGATATAAGTATAAAGCTATATATATATATATATATATATATATATATATATATATATATGTATATGACAGAACCAAGGTACTTAAAGGGGATTTCATTTCAGAAGTAAATTCATTACAATTGCAATACAATATAGATAATGAACCATCTTTTACATTGGTTGTTTGATAATTTACACATAAATCCAGTGAACAAGAGTAAATTTACTGTTGGGTCATGGAATAGTAATATCAATCTTCCATGGTGGCACAAAACTGTTTCATGATTATGGAAAACAAAGAAAAACTTGCTATGTTAAATTGGCGTAATGCAATTTCTGCAAGAAAGTGTTACAATCTTGCCGGTAAAAAGTTGAAAAACTGATTAAACCACGTTATAAGCACTATCTCAGGGAACATAGAAATAAGTTCTTTTCTTATGTGAATAACAGAATCAAGAGGAAGCCAAATGGAATTAGACCAATATTATGTGAAGGAAAAAAGTATAGGAAATTAGAATGGACTGAAACTCCACTATTTACTGAAGAAATTATATTAAAGTTGCTGTCTAGTACTAGGAATGATAGCAGCTTAGGTTCAGGCAATATTCCAAGATGTTGTTTGCCTAATGCAGCAGTATTAAATCTATTAATACTGTTAATAACTACTGGTTTTGTACCAGGAAAATGGAGACTGGTTGATGTTGTACCAGTCTATGAGGTGGGGGCTGACGAGATGAGTAATTTTAAGCCCATCAGCTTCACATCCTTGTTATACAAGAGTTTTGAAAGATGCCTTTTGACAGTCATGGAGGCCGGTTGTAAAACTGGACCACACTGCAATTTTTTACAGTATGAGTTTACAAAAAAAAAAAAGTCACCTGTTACCAAACAGTTGATATTTTTTATGACTCAGTCAAAAGGGCTGTTGATTTGGGGACTAGTGTGGGGATTGTTTATCTCAATATCTAAAATGCTTTGGATTGTACTCCAGACATTTTGCAATTGTCAGTTCTGTGAAAATATTCTTAGTAAATCCTTACATCGTAAACTAGATGGCCAGCTGCCTGAGTAACAGAAATCAGAGAAAATAAATGATCACTTATTTAGAAGAAGCTAAAGTTAATGCTCGTGTCCTTTCATTCCAATGTGCAAGCTGTACTGGATAAATGCAGGCAATATTAAAATAGGTGTCTCAATTACAGGTATCCAAGTAAGGTACACAGTTGGTTGAAGGATAGATGACCAAACATATCAGGACAGATGTGAAGTTTCAAATTCTGGTAATTATTCTCCCATCTGGAAATCTTACTGGGTAACTTGGAATTAATGGTATTAAAAGAATATCAAGATCTTGTTTTCAGAAAAAGTGGCACATTTTGACAACTTAAGCTTGGGTTTTATATTTTAATCAGTGTGCATTATTCGGCTAATTTTTAAGAACTTCCCTATATGGGCACAAATTACCGTGGTAAAGATTTTTGTTTTTATGTCTATCCAGTATTATAATTACTATTTATTTTTTATTTCGCAAACTGGTGACTGGGTAGCTGGGCCTGGCTACTGACCCCTTTTCAGCTGAGACCCAGGTATAACAGTACAGTTAAAAATAATTTGTAAAAGGACTACCTGGCATTATAAACTGCAGATCAAGCCTGCATCACAAACACATACACACACAAATTCATTTTGTAGGTGCTTCCTGAGTTTTTTTCTTAAATGTTTGAAGATTTTCTATGTTTCTTATATCAATAGGTAGCTTCCATGCAGCTGGTCCAATCTTAGAGGGGGCATTTTCTCCAATGGCTAGTTTATGTCTAGGTCTAGTCAATAGGAGTGTACTTTTTTGGGTGTTGCTTAGGGAGAAGTTTTGTTTCCTGATTTGGAGTAGACATTTGTGTAGTGTTATATCTCTATAGTAGGTGTAGTTGTTGATTTGTGGAGACAGTACAGTAAAATTTCACCAAAAGAATTACAGCTTGTAAGTTATTTAGCTACTCTAATAGTTTGGCAGTTACTTAACTGATGCACAACTACTTACCTATGCTAATCCAGTTTAATTAGGGCCAGCACCCAGAGTGACGTCAGCACCTCCTGCCCAGCCGTTAATATTAATGGTGTAAATATGGCTCCATGTTTTTAGTCTTCCAGATTTGTAAGCTATAATTAAATCCTTATAATTTTCTAAAGGCAGCAAAATGAACTTTTTAAACAGAAAAGTTTTCCCATGAATAACAATTCATGCTGACACTTGTGCGAAATTTTTTTTTCATTTCATGCCTTTAGACATTATCTTTAAGCACTACACTCTACTGCTTGAAAACAGACAAGAGGGAGTTTTATTTACAGCTCTTCTACTACTGCAACACTCGGCACATAAAAGTAATTTAGAAAACCGTTTCATGCAGCAATGAAAACAGATCTGAGATTTGAATAATGAAAAAAAAAGTATTTGTATCTGAACTCCTTAGAAAAACAGTAAATTAACAGTGATAAGACTGGCATATAAAACTAGTGACAGTTTTAGATTTTAAGTTTTTGGCATAATTCACACAGAAAAACATATCAGCAATGGAGTTTGTCCATTAGTAAAGGTATTTCAAATACATTTATTCAGATATGCAACTTACGTTCCAGAAATGTTTTAGGCTCAATACAAAATTTAACTTACCAAGACTAATGGCATAAGCTTCCTGATCAGTCTACATGTATCATTTTATGATACCATGCTTATTAAGATGGGCTTTATTTTTTATATATGTCAGGACAATGTGACTAAAGATCACACTATATAGTATTAGAGGGAAGTAAATAAACAAAATAATAAAGCAGTTGAACAGAGTTCAAGCCATTACGAATATGGAAGTGCAATTCGCTATTACAGAGATCTGGGGTGAGGGTTAGTTACAAAGTGATAGAGTATAAGTAATGCATCTGTTGTTCAGATATGGGCTACAATTCATACAGAAAAAAATAATTGTGTAAAATCAAGCAAAGTTGTTTGTAATGGCAAAAAATGACAGAGTACAGTGATTGTTCAAAAGGCTATAATTCATAAAACACAATTCAAGAGTAGTATGTCAAGAAATGTTAAGACTGCAACACAGACAAAAGACTAATAAAACTGATAATTCTTCATATAGTAATTCTTTCTTTCCTTGTGAAAAATACTATATTCATTCTGATAAGGCTGTCAACGTCTGCAGCTGCAGAACTGACTAGTGTTCAACACCCGCACTGCTGCAGTAATCTTTCTGCTATACAGGATGTTTCCAAGTAGGAAACTGGCCAGCTTCAAAACATTCTGGCACCCCCCATCACACACACATCTTCACTCTGAGTGCTAATTAGCTAATCCCAAGGAGGGAAATCTGTAGTTTGAGTGAAGATTTCTTCAATACTTTCTTGCTGTCTTGAGAAGTATCTCTTGGACTTCACAAGAGCAGCAATCGGCCAAGAGCTTCATTTCCAGCAGATAGGTCCCCACTGAGGGACCCATCCATACAGAAATTAACATTTTAAGAAAAGTAATATATAATTTATTTTTGGAAAAGATACATAAGGGCAAGGGGGGCCATGGGAAGATTTAGTTGAATTTCATGAGTTATGGTGGAAAATTAAATTTAATGCCACCTCTTTTCCCAGGTATTATTGAAAATATTTTGATTAGTAATGTTTTAAAACTTAAGTCCCTAGTTGCTTAATAGGGGGAATGTTATTGTTACTGTTATTGGAAACAGTTTTATATGACAACCATGCTTTAATTAAAGCATATATAACATTTTTCATTGTATGCTTGTTTGCAAGTATCAGGGAATGACTGTTTTTAAGAGCTTAACTGATTTAACAAAGCGGTGATGGATTTGTATTGGTTGGGTAGGAGCACATGAGTACAACTGTTGCTATTTAAGCATGTGATTTGTTTAATTGGATTTAAACTCTGAAGTCGTCTTTGGTTCTAAGCAGACGAAAGCTCTTAGTTTTGATGTTTTTTTTTAACTGCTGGACTGCAATAAATTCGTCTTTCGCCTGTCCAGTTCGTTGTTTAGTGCTTTTATAATTTCTTTTTGACTAAAGGTGGAATTTACCCTTTAAGAAACCTGGTATTTTTTCACAATTTCAGAAGTTTCCTGTCAAGGACCACTGTTTGTAGCTAGTGGAATTTATTAATGTAGTTGGGGCTAATTTTGCGAGAAATTATGCACTGCTTATGTAAACTTTGAACTTTATGGGACAAGAAAGTTTGCAGAGGTACAAGCATGAATGTATGTGTCAGTGTAATGCTTAAGCTCACTTGTGATAGCCTATCTGCCAGTTTGATTTCTGTCAGTGTTAAATGCAAGTGTGCTGCTTGTGAAGGCTCAGTGACAAACTATCTTCTGACGGACTTGTTTCAGCTATGCTTACCTCTTGTGGTGCCTCTTTCCCAGCTACAGCATGGATACTTAAAACAGTTTGGCTGGTTCTTCACCCACAATACCTAAAAAGAAAAAAAAAATCACTTACCAAAGAGTCCTTGTCATTGTCGCTGACTCTGTCTACTCCTCAGCAGTGGGTGAAACTGCAGTGGCCATTGGTTGTACTTCTGTGTCTTCCTCTCTTGTAGTTCTTTTGGCCAGCATGAACCAGGAGTCAGCCACAACCTCTACTGTTTCAGTGTCTGACACAGGTATGGGAGAATCTTCTCCAAGTTTAGAAGACACTCAGAAATCCTCCTCATTGTAGCTGGAGAAAGAGACTATTAAACTAAATCAGATGTTCCTTGTTTGAGTCGGTCATCATCTTCTGGAGCTCCTGTAATGTTCAAATACGTTTCTTGCAGAGGTCAGAACAACCGATAAAACTGTTTTCCATGTGAAGAACGTCAAGTCAGCCAGATGAGTTAGTTCAAATAGAGCAAGTGTTAGCTTCCCTAACACAAAATTAAGATCCCAAAGAGAAACCAAAGGTTTTCTTGGAAGTCTATTTTGCAATACCCTTTTCAGAACATTTTGACATGGAAATGTTTTAAAAGAGGGCGATCCATGGGCAGACAAGCTGCAAGGGCTGATAAATGAAACTTAGTGGACAAGAAAGACAGGCCATAGGACACTAACTCTCACCAAATACGGTAAAACCAGAACAACACTAGCCCTGAACATGTGAGCACTGGTTATGCTGCTGACTGTTATTCTACTCTTAGGGACTTCATTATAGCACAACACTAAATTTGTCCACACCAGAGTACTTGTTCCAGTCTTATGGGTATACTGCATTGTGAAGATCTATGTATTCTGTCTTTGGAAACAGTAATAAAATTAAAACAACTACTTCAGTCCACAATGTGGCAGTGAAGGGCTTATGAAGCAAAGCATCTATTGCTTAAAAGGCCATAATCTCAATGCCCCCCCTTGCAAAAGTTCATTATTAAAACTTCAAGCAGTTAACAAAAAAGGATGTTCACAAAAAAATGCACCTAAAATTCTACCCTTAGGAATTTCAGTATGTACAATTCTTAATTTGACATCAATTTAGTTGTTTCAAAGTATGGTGTTTTTACCTAGTGGCATGCTTCAAATTTAATGAGGAAAAAAAAAAAATATATATATATATATATATATATATATATATATATATATATATATAAAACATACATACACACATGCACATTTTTACATGTGAAATATGCAGCATTTTTACTTATGATGTAATAACCTAAAAAGTTGTTTTACA
Source organism: Protopterus annectens (assembly GCF_019279795.1). Taxonomy (NCBI): domain Eukaryota; kingdom Metazoa; phylum Chordata; order Ceratodontiformes; family Protopteridae; genus Protopterus; species Protopterus annectens. The sequence goes on along the minus strand of NC_056728.1, from coordinate 1,411,340,527 downwards.
GACTATTACTATATTCTGTATATTCAGTTCAAGTAATCTGTACAAACTGATTCACCTTCTGTGAATACTACATTCATTTAATTAAAGAAAAGCCCAGGCCACACCTATATCCTCAAACATATCCAACACTATTCATGGAAATACTTTGGCTGACATGCAGCAAGCACAATGGAAAGGATTTTTTTTTAATTAAACAGCCACCTTTATCTATTTTACATTTCTTGCATATTCTGTAACTGGACTGCATTTATGTCAACAGAAAACAGTTGTCTGACAATTTTGCCAATTTAAGAATTATCTGTAAATAATCTTTCATCTGAATGCCTCAGCAAATGCAGTGAAAATATGTTCACAGAAGCAGTAAACTTAAGTTTCTTGCACAAATCCTAGCAGACCTTGGCAGAACTCCAGCTGAAAATTACTAGTGAATGACAGAAAGGCGATGAATATACTTGTACCAGTACAAACTTTCTGGAGATTAGCATGGATTAATTCTGTTGTGCCCTGAGGCACTGCTAGAAATTCTGTTATAAACCTGCTCAGATTTACAAAAGAGAGAGGAAACAGAAGAAAAAGGTAAGAACGGTATGCAAATGAAGGAAATGGGCAAGAGGTTACAGTGGCTAACCAGGCAGTAACTTTTATGAAAGGTTTGGTCTTTGTAAAGTTTTCATAGTCTGGCCTTATGGCATTAGTGATTGCATTCTTCACCTGGAGATCTATTTTGATGGATTATTAGTGGTGAATGCAAGGAGCTTAGCTCAAGCAACCTGATCTATACTGCAGAGTCAAGAGTTTAATAGTTATTCTGGGACCATTAGTAATTGAGGCAGGAGTAGGAAGTGGAGGGTCAAAATGATCAAAACTGGCAGTAAGAATTATCGTGGGAGAGAAGACAAATGGAATGTTTTTCATAGTGAGGTACGGGACCCATGAAAACCATCTAAGGATATAGCAAACAGAATGGTACCTCAAGTTTAATTGCAATGAACTATCACTCAGAGCAATACAGTACTCATCAGAATACTGAAATAGCATGAAGCTTCAACAGTGACTAGTCATTTCTAGCCAGCACCATGGAAAAGAGGGATAAAACCCTAACTACAGGCCAGAAGACCTAGGTTCAAATAGCAGCTGAGGTGTATGACGCACTGGCAGTTCGAAGATGCTCCCAGAGGAAAGGTTTGGTCCACAGAGTGGAGTAATCCACAGATGTTGTTGATAAATGTAGAGGTGGGGGGATGGGAAGTAAAGACAGGTTACAATAACCTCTCCTAGCTGCAGAAGCAATTGGCTGCACCACTCCCAGGATGCCCTTAAGATCACTGCTAGCCCCAGCTCACTCACAGGAGTCCAAGGAAGGAAAAGGAGGAGCAAGTAGACCCAGCCAGAATGAATGAAGCAGTGAAGAGGGGGTGCAGAAACAGTGACTGTTCATATTATCCACATAAATGGTGAACAACAGCTGACCAACTGTACTCTTGAAATGGAACATTTCAAATGAAGTATTAGTGTCTCTGTTTTGTTCTAAACTTGTGTTTTGATTCTCGGCGAGGTGTCTTCACATAGGTTTTCCCAGGTGCTCTGCTTTCCTCCCACATTTCAAAGACATGCAGTCAGTGGACTGGACACTCTAAATTGGCCATATCAGTGAGTGTGTAGTATGGAAGAAAAAAACGCGGCGGTGTGAACCTTGGCTCTAGATGACTGTCATTGGTGAAATGACACCCCGACCCCATGTGCAAAAATGGGAAAAGAGTTTGTGGATGGATGGACTTGAGCTTACAGCCAAGTCCTATTGGTTTTGAAGAGAATGGACAAGATCATAGTAAAAATATGTATTATGTATGATCAAGTTTCTAATCAAGCACAAGTCTCCATACATGCATAACAATACATTAAGATGCAGCACCTTTTGGGCACTTCTGAGCTACTTGATAGGTAATCTAATTATACATCTGGATTTACAAATATCAAAAGCAAACATACTCACTCACCTTCAGTGCTTTGAAAAGGTTCATGTCTCAGTGTAACTTGCTCCTCTGATGAAGAGTCTTCTGCAGATTCTGGAACAGCATCACTAATGGACTCTTCATTGGGCCTTTCATAATTAGAATGGGTGGCTGAAACAACATCTGAAAGTTACAGCAATGATCAACAGATGGGAAAAGTACAGCTGTGCAAGTAAACTTACAATAACAGTAGATGTTTGAATGATCACTACTGCAGTAGCATTAGCTATATGGGTTATATCCTGTCAAGGACAGAACAAGCTGGCCAGCTTCCAAAGCTTCAGGACACTTTCCAAATGCCCAAACTGTCAGGCAGCTCATGCAGAACTGACTATAAGACAAGTCTGGATACCAAGCCCTTCAGACCTTTCCTGCCAACAAACAAGAGGGTGGCTGAGCCCTGACAAGAGAATCATAGGAACAAAAAAAATAAATAAATAAAATAAAAGTACACACCCTGGCATAAACACACTAGAAAAACAAGGGAAAGGGATGGAAGGAGTGGCTACTGCAGTAGTGACCATTTAAACATCTACTGTTATGCCAAGTTTATTTACACAACTGTACTATGTTCATCATAGTAATTACTGCTGCAGCAGCCTTAGCTATATGGATAGATTACCATAGCTAATTATATTTGGGAGGTGGAAGGAGAAGAGTCCAGGAGCTCTGGAAAATGGTCCTGTCAAAGCCTGACCTGGAACTAGAGAAGGACTCAAGAAAACTAGAAAAACAGAGTGCGAACAAGTCCAATGAGCCAAAGCCTTAACGCAATTTAATATTCAACTTTTAAAAAAGACAGCGTTTTCGCTACTAAAACCATGTAGCTTCATCAGAGGCAAACAAACACAGAAAAAGGCGCCAAACCAAACTTATAATACTGGCTGCCTAATTAAAATCAGCTGAAGCGTGTTACATCATTTCATAACGTAACAGCAATGTCAACAAGTGCTTTTAACTAAAGCACAATATGTCAGTAACTGTAACATAATCAAACAAGTTTTAAAAACCTTTTACACATACACACCTTAATAAAAAGTGACTTAGTACACAATAAGAATATAATGAAAAAATATACATGTTATAAAAATTCTTAAACAATAATTTTGTTTTTATATAAAAAAATCTGTTAAAGAATTTAACTAAAATTCATAAAGAATAATTTCATTCATCGCCCAAGGCATTTAGATTTATGTATAGATAAACCCAATTATGTATGTATATAGAAAACATACTATATGTCACAGATAAATTCTAACCTGGACTGTGCATTAAATATGGGGCCAGGAGAAAGGTACCAATATAAAGGGTCTAGAAAAAGGGGTAAAGTAAAACCAAACTATGGATAACATAACTAATCAGCGGAGGTAGGATCTATATTTCAATACCGGCGAAATATTGCAGCTCTCATTTAAGCCAGGTATGTTAAATGCATCTAATTTGAGCTGCCATTGCAGTTCTAAAATTTCTAAAAGTAGAGAAGTGGGGCCTCCCCTGATAGATTTGTATTTACAATCAATCCCCATAAACACAAAGCTATGTCCTAAATTGGAAGAAACATGCTTCGCAAGAGCATTTTCACATTTGTTATTCCTTATTGCATATATATGCTGATATATGCGCTCCCTGAATTTTCTGTCCGTCTTTCCAACATAGAAAGACGGACAGCAAACACAGAGAGCGACATATATGACAGATTTTGTGTTACAGTCAATTCTACTGTTTATCAAATATTTGTTGTTTCCAATAACAAATGAGCTCCCTGTACGCAAGACATGACACCAATTGCATGTCCCACAAGTAAAACATCCTTTTGTTTTTTGGAAAGTTTTAGCTACACTTGATGTTTGCAGTAGTTCCTTAATATTTAGCCCTCTTCTAAATGTAATCTTTGGTTTATCACCTAGTTTTTCAACCAAAAATGAATTATTGGTGATAAAATACCAATTTTTATAGATGATATCTGATATTTCTTTGGAACTTAATGAAAAAACTGTGGAAAAGGACAAAGAAAAATCCCTTCTAGGTTCCTCAATACATGTGACAGGTGAAATGTCTAAATTTACCCCTTCTGTTAATGTATCTTGCTGGATAACTGCAACAGGTCCTTTATCAGAAATAAGGGGAGAAAAAGTACCATTCATTCTTTTGTTGGTAACTTCCAAGATCGCTTCATCAATAGTTGAAAGAGGGTAACCCCTGTCTAAGAAGAATTTTTTAAGTAACAAACACTCTTCCTCAAACTCTTTTAATTCACTACAAATCCTGACTGCTCTTATTAATTGCCCTTTAACAAAAGCTTTTTTCAATTTGTATGGGTGAGCACTTGTGTAGTGTAGGAATGAGTTAATGTAAGTTTCCTTACGGAAAATGGATGAAGTGAACCTATTATTCGTTATGTCCTTCTTTAACTTGACATCTAAGTAGTCTATCTCATAGTTATCAAATTTAGAAGTAAACCTTAGAAATGTTGTAGTACTATTAAAATATTCCACCAAAAGACGTGCCTCTTCTTCGTTACCCTTGAACAGAATAAAAATGTCGTCAAGGTATCTTGTGTAAAAACTTATCTTGTTTTTACATAATGGGTTGTTTAGAACGAAATTCCTCTCCCAGTGTGCCATGAACAAGTTGGCAACAATGGCACCGCACGGAGACCCCATGGCAACGCCTTGTTTCTGGATAAAGTAATCTTTACCAAATACAAAGAAATTAGATGATAACACTATATCCAATAATTCTGTGATGTTATTAATGACTTCCCTTGGTGTTTTGAATTCAGACAGTAGTAACTCCAGCCACTCTATAGCCTCCAAATGGGGTATAGAAGTATATAAGTCTACAACGTCGACTGTGACGAAGTTAAATTCACTGTCATAAGGTACATTATTGATATTCTCTAAGAAACTCCATGAGTCCCTACAAATACTTGGAATGTATTCCAAGTATTTATTTAACAGGGAATCAATGTATTTGGCTGCTGGGTAGAAGATGGAGGACCTTCCGTCTATCAATGCCCTCATGGGTGGGTCCCCAAGATTCTTATGAATCTTGGGTATCCCAAACATGACTGGTATTCTAGGTTGAGTAATATTAATATACTCAAAGGTCTCGAGGTCTATCCTCCCCTCGATAAAGAGGTCCCTAAAATACCCCTTAGTCCTATGGATGCTAGTATTCATCTCATTAAGTGATGAATGACTATATGCTTGTGTATCCAAAACTTGGGACATTTTTTCATTATACAAGTCATGTTCAAAAACAACAAGTCCCCCACCCTTGTCAGGTTTCATAACCCTGACAGATGATTCCTTAAGCTGGTTTAAGGCCTGCAATTGTTCTGTTGTTATGTTGAAAATGCTTTTATTCAAGCCTCTAGTATTGAATAAATGCCTGATATCTAATTCACATGCGTTTTCAAAAATACGCAAGCCTACATGTAGCGGGGGGTTAAAGATGCTAGGAAGTTTAATAGCTGGCCTTTCAACATCATAAGAGTTGTTAAACAGTAGCTTTAAATTAAGCTTCCTAACATAACACTTCAGATCAATAAGAACCTTAGCCACATCAAAGTTTCTTGATGGAACAAAGTTATAGCCTAAGGAGAGCAACTCAATTAGTTCTGGTTCAAAAGACAATGATGTAAAATTGTAAATGGTAAAATCACCTTTTTTGTTTTTAACTATGCTAGGGCCAATAGTACTTCCTAAAGGACTAGCAACAACTGTTATTTCTTCCAATTCCTGTTCTTCTTCCTCCCCTGGTTCAGGTTCGGCCCTTTCCCTAAAAAATGTGTATTCCCATTATTTGTTGAATTATTCTTTGGGATATTAGTATTGGGGTAAGGGGCCTCATTAGGACTTCCTTTATTCTTATTTCTACTACTTCTACGTAATACATTAGAGTAAGTTGTGGAAGTTGTAGCTTCCTCCTCATCCAGAATTTGTAAATCAGTATCTAATTCCTTATCATGACTAGAAGCCAAATCATCTTCCTGGGTACCTGGCTTGGATAATTTAGGGTACGCTGTATCGGAAGAATAAACTAATCTGTCTCTGAAAAGTTTCTTAGTTTTCTGCGTTTTAAGTTTTGCCATATAAGAGTCTATACTGGCAAAAATGTGTTCATAATCATATCTAAATTTCTCAAAACTAGAAAACATTCTGATGTCATCATCTAATATTTTGAAATATAGATCCTACCTCCGCTGATTAGTTATGTTATCCATAGTTTGGTTTTACTTTACCCCTTTTTCTAGACCCTTTATATTGGTACCTTTCTCCTGGCCCCATATTTAATGCACAGTCCAGGTTAGAATTTATCTGTGACATATAGTATGTTTTCTATATACATACATAATTGGGTTTATCTATACATAAATCTAAATGCCTTGGGCGATGAATGAAATTATTCTTTATGAATTTTAGTTAAATTCTTTAACAGATTTTTTTATATAAAAACAAAATTATTGTTTAAGAATTTTTATAACATGTATATTTTTTCATTATATTCTTATTGTGTACTAAGTCACTTTTTATTAAGGTGTGTATGTGTAAAAGGTTTTTAAAACTTGTTTGATTATGTTACAGTTACTGACATATTGTGCTTTAGTTAAAAGCACTTGTTGATATTGCTGTTACGTTATGAAATGATGTAACACGCTTCAGCTGATTTTAATTAGGCAGCCAGTATTATAAATTTGGTTTGGCGCCTTTTTCTGTGTTTGTTTGCCTCTGATGAAGCTACATGGTTTTAGTAGCGAAAACGCTGTCTTTTTAAAAGTTGAATATTAAATTGCGTTAAGGCTTTGGCTCATTGGACTTGTTCGCACTCTGTTTTTCTAGTTTTCTAAAGTTTGTCTACATTTTTTCTTTTTAGAGAAGGACTCAAGCATATAGTGCTTTGTAAAAGTATGTCCAGAGGACCAGGTAGCAGCTTCTAGAACACTTCTAGATTCCAAACCTTTCATAAAAGCCACAGATGAAGCCAAAGGCCTTGACCCTGCCTGGAATAATTTTGTTACTGTGAGTATATCAAAAGATAATAGCCTTAGACAACTTTTTTTAAAAAAATGAACAACTGATCTGAAAATATGAAAGACTTAGTTCTGTCAAGTTGTCTGCTGACATCCAGGGTATGGAGTATCCTTTCACCCTCATTTTTAGCTTCAGGATAAAAAATGGGGAGATGGATAGTTTGGTTTAATGTTAACTATGATAACACTAGGTATAAAAGTAGTTCTTAAAGAAACCCTGCCCCTGTGGAAAATGAGACAGGATTGAGTCATCATAAGACCTTGCAACTCAAGATACTCTTCTTGCAGAAGTCACAGTAAAACTGTTTTTCATGCCAAGAACCACAAGTCTGCCAGGTTAGTTGGTTCAAACTGAGCACGTCTTAGCTTGTCTAACACAAAATTAAGATTCCAAGGAGGGGCCACCGGTTTACTTTGAGGCCTCTTGCTCAAAACCCCTTTCAAACATATTTTGACATGACACTGCATTGAAAAGAGTACAATCCATGGGCAGACATGCTGAAATGGCCAATAAATGAACTTTGACACAGGAATAAGAAAGGCCGCAGGATAATAGCTCACACAAATATTGTAAAACCGGAGAACAAATAGCCCCGAATGTGTGATAGTTATGTTGTCACCAACTAGAAAACCTTTTCCACTTGCTAATATATGATTTTCTAGTAGCAGACTTTCTTGCCTCCCACTAGTACCTGCTGCAGATCCTCAGAAAACAGGTACTTACCAAAAGGAATTAAGAGCCTATCAAATAGGAAGTCAACTGAAGTTGACAAACGTCGGGGTGTATCAAACACCCCTGTTCTTCTGTGAATATATTTAGTCTGTGAGGAAGCTTGTTGTAATTGTCCCTGGCCATTTCCAAATGGAGGGAAAACCATGACTGCCTGGGCCAGAGGGGAGATGCTAGAATGATCTTGGTAAATTCCTTCTGAATTTTCAGAAGTACCCCTGGATGTCAGCTGAAAAGGTAGAAAAAGCATATAGGAAGATTCCTGTCCAAGGAAAAGAAAAGGCATCTGTATTCCAGGCCTTCTTGCACAGTCCTGGAACAGAATCTTGCCAGTTGATTGTTCAAAGAGGAAGCAAAGAGGTCTACTGCTGGACTCCTCACAGATGGATCAGATCTTGGAAGACCCCCTGACCTAGTTTCCATTCATAAGGGTCTGCCCTGGTTGAATTCAGCTTGTCTGCCACACAATTTTGGTCTGACAGAATGTAGAACACCTGTAGAGTGAGACTGTGTTGTGAAGCTATATGCCAAGCTAAAATGGGTAGTCTGCAAAAGAAGTATGGCCTGGTTCCACCCTGTTTGCTGATGTACCACATGACTGTGGTACAGTTTGTAACAACTTGAAGAGGGTCCGGGGACCAAAGATGACTCAGAAAATTGAGTGCCTTGATCAGGGCAAGCATCTCTTTGATAATTATGTGCTTGCATCTGTCCTTGGTGTCCCACATCCTCTGCACTTTGATCCTTCCTGAAACCGTTCCCCTTGCAAAGTCTAAGGCATCTGTGGTGACTGGTTGCTTTAGAAAGTACAGTTGTGTACACTTAACATAAATGTAGATGTTAGAGTGTATTCACAGCTGCAGTCATCACACTTGGGTTATCTGCCTGCAGATAGCTCTCAGTTGGCCTGAATACCAGAGTCTTGGGATTTCTGTGTCGGATGCTGTCACCTCATCCATGACGTCAGGTTGTCAGGGGTATAAAACATGCAGCCGATGCCATTACATCAGTTTTTCTTGCCCCAGATGTGAGGAGCCCCCAAAATAGGAAGCAATCAAATGGTGTGGGACACCTCCAGTAAAAAGTAAATACCATTTCCATAAGATATGGCCAAAAAAAGGATAGGTAGAAAGTATAGAAAGACAAGGGGCTGGAGGGAGGGTAACCAGGACTGCAACAGTGAATACACTCGAACATCTACATTTATGGTAAGTGTACACAGCTGTACTATGTTCTTCGTGTTTCACTGTTGCAGTCATCACACTTGGGTTGATTCCCAAAGCTGAGGAAGGGTGGAGGCAATCAAGAAGTGGTACGGCTGGCTAGCAGGCCTTTTAAGACTGCTGTGGCAAATCCAGCTCTGGATTTAGAAAAGATAGGTAAGTGGTAATGCTTGGTGTGTGTGTACAGAACTCCAGGTTGCAGCTTCCAGGATGTCCCTGGTAGGGACTCCCCTGAGAAAAGCTGTAGAGGTTGAGGTAGCCCTAGTGGAATGTGGCCTGATCCCCTGTGGGGTAGGTTTTCCATGATGTTTGCAGCAGAAATGGATGCAGTGTGCTATCAATTTAGAAATAGTTTGTTTTGAAATGGCCTTGTCCTCTGCCACTGTAGCAAAGCTGACTAGCAGCTGGTCAGACTTTCCTGAAAGGTTTAGTCCTGTCAAGGTAGAACCTGAGCTGTCTGTGCACGTCCAAGGAGTGCAGGATCCTTTCCCCTTTATTCTGAGGATTAGAAAAAAAGGTTGGCAAATGGATGGATTGGTTTAAACCCACACTGGATACCACCTTGGGCATAAAAGATGGGTTAGTCCTGAGGGAAACCCTGCCCGCATGGAAGATAATGAAGGGTTCCACAGCCATAAGGGCCTGTAACTCACTCTTCTTGCTGAAGTGATGGCTAGCAGTAAGGCTGTTTTCCAAGAGAGGAATTTTAACTCTGCTGTAGCAGTAGGCCAAAAGGGGGAAGCGTGAGCTTCTCTAGTACAAAGTTAAGGTCCCAAGCAGGAGTGGGAGCTCTCCTACGGGGTCTTAAATTGTTAGCTCCTATCAGGAACTGTTTGATCAGAGAGTGAGAGAAGAGGGGTGGCTCAGTATTGTAATGAGCTGAGATGGCAGAAGCATGAATCTTATTTGATGAGAAGGATAGGCTTTAGGTAATCTAGGATTTGAGGCAAGGAGGGCACTGCTGTGTCCTTCCCTTAAGACTGGCTCCAAGAACAGTATCTATTCCACTTTTCTGAATAGGATTTCCTAGTACTGGGCCTCCTGGCCTCAATGATAACATCCAGCACCTGTTTGCTGAGGGTTGCTGGTGATGTATTCAGGGAATAAGCCAGACTACCAGGTTCAGGGTTTGCAGCTGAGGATGCGAAATCTGTCCCTCCTGCTGGGACAGCAGAGACGGGGATCTGCTGTAGGTGCCAGAGTGGCACTGCTGGCAGACTGTGTAGGAGTGGGTACCAGTGCTGGCATGGCCAGTATGGTGCAATAAGGATTGTCGTTGGCCTGTCCTGTTTGATCTTGAGGAGTACTTTTGGAAGGAGGTGCAGAGGGGGAAAAGGCATAGATTGAGAAGTTTTCCCATGTGAAGGATAGGGCATCCACTTTCCAAGCTTAGCTGTGGGAAATTCTGGTGCAAAATTTATTTTGTTGATGGTTTGGGGGGACGCAAAGAGGTCCACCTCTGGTGTCCCCCACCTGTTAGAAGTTTGAATGAGTCTGGTTCCAGTTTCCACTCGTGTGGGTCCATTCGATTTCTGCTTAAGTCATCTGCCAGTGAATTTTGTTTGCCTGGCAGGAATTGAGCTTGCAGGTGCATTTGGTTGCTTAAGGCTGTGTTCCACAGAGACATGGCTAACCTGCAGAGTGGGTAGGAGTGAGTTCCCCCCTGCTTGTTTATGTACCACATAACTGTGGTGTTGTCTGTCTTTAGCTGTCCTGGCAGGATAAGGTATTTGAAGGCGGTCAGTGCATTCTGTACAGCTAACATTTCTTTTTGATTGATATGCAGGTGAATTTGCCCTGGGCTCCATTTGCCTTGAATGCATTTGCCTGCCATGCAAGCCCCCATGCATAGTCTGATGATGAGTCTGTTGTCAGAGTTTGGACAGTGGGGGGATTGTGAGAAAGGGAGTCTCTTGTGGTTGCAAGCCTCTGACCACCAAAGGAACTCTCTCCTTAGGGAAGGAATAATAGGAATCACTGCTTCCAGGTCCTGGGAATGTTGACACCAAAGACTTTTCAAGTACCATTGAAGTTTCCTCAGTCCTGCACATGGAATCAGTAGAATACATGAGGCCATGAACCCTAGGGCTTGCAGTATTTTTCTTGCAGATAGTTGGGTTTGGGTGGCCAGTAGTTTGAAATAAGTTGTCAAATAAACCTGCTTTTATGGAGTGATGAATGCCATCTGGGAAGTTGTGTTCAAGCTTGCTCCCAGGAATACAATATTTTGGCTGGGTACCAGATGTGATTTCTTTTCAGTGATGGTGTACCCAAGAGAAGTTAGTAGTCTCTTTACAAATGTCAAGTGCTGAAGAAGCAATTCTTGACTGTCCGCCTGAATCAGGCAATCATCCAAGTATGGGTAAATTTGAATATTTCTTTGCCTGCTGTAAGCAATGGCTGGAGCCAGGCACTTTGTGAATACCCTGGGGCAGCAGATAAGCCAAAGGGAAGTGCAGAGAACTGATAGTGCATACAGCCTGCCCTGAAACGCAGATATTTCCTGCAAGATTCCCTTATGGGGATGTGCAGATAAGCTTCTTTTAATTACAGGGTCTCTAGCCAGGAGTCCTTGGCTAGCATAGGAAGGAGCTGCTGGAGTGTAAGCATTTTGAATTCTGGTACCACCAGGAAGGTGTTTAGGGTTGGCAGATCCAGAATAGGGTGCCAAGAATTCTCTTTCCTGGGCACCAGGAACAGCCTGGAGTAGAACCCTGTCCCCTTTGCTCTGCTAGCACAGGTTGAATAGCCCTGATACTGAGAAGAGAAAGTACTTGCTTTTGGGCCTCTGTCCACTGGTTTGGAGAAGGTCTGGCAAAACGCTTGGGGTTGGCAGACTGGAAATAGAATCTGTATCCCTGGGATATAATGTTTAAGACCCATCGGTCCTAGGTAATATACTCCCAGCTTTTTGCATGCAGGGCGAGTTTTCCTCCTAGGGGTGCAAGTACTTGGGCATGGCTGGGAAGGATTAAGGACAAGTCACTGTGAACTTTTTCCATGGGGGGGGGGTGGCTTACCACTCCCAGTTTTTGAAGAGGGAGCACTCCATTGTTTAGATCTGTGCATACCTTGAGACTGTAGTCTTTGTGGTCTGTTGCCCCTGGGTTTGGGCTGAGAAGGTCTGGAAGGGACTGGAAAGGACCAGTTTTTTTGAAGGCCAATGCCTACTGAATCTAGGTGGCTGTACCTGTAAGAAATCGTTAACAGCTTGCATGGATTTAGCTTTTTCCTCCATCTTTTTAAGAACTACTTCTGCTTTAGAGCCAAACAATCTTGGTTTAATGGAGTATCAAGTAATTTTGCCTTGACATGGTCTGGCAAGATTTGTTTCTTCAGCCAAGCATGCCTTCTCAGAACAGACCCAGTGACAGCAGCCCTGCAAGATGCTTCTAAGGCATCAAAACCATACTGTAAAGTATGTTTACCTATACCAGAATGCATTAAATCTTGTAAGTCCTTATTTTCTGCACAATCAGGAATCAACAACATTTTTTGTTTAGTTAGGTCAATAATATGCTGCTGGTACTTCAACATGTGAAACTGGCAATTTAAAGCCCTGATGGCAAGAGTTGCAGAGGTATATACCTTCTAACCCCATCTGTCTGGAGCCCTAGAATCCGTCCGAAGGGGGAGGGTTTTTGGCTGTAGAAGCTTTTTAGGTCCCTGGGAAATCGCCTCTGGAAGCGCAGTGGGATTTTTAAATAGAAATGTGAGAGTCAGGTACATTGTAGTATCTGTCAGGCTTTCTAGGACCAGGTGGTAAAGTGTCAGGTGTAAGGCTGGATTCCATGAAGACATCATCTACAATATCCAGGACAGGGGGAATAGTTAGAGGCCTATGCTGAGGCAAGTCTAAAAATTCCCTGAGTCTCTTTTTGGACTGTGGGTAGTCCTGGCATTCCCAGTGGAAATGCTCTCTTAGGGTATGCAAGGTTTCACCAAAAGAAAGTTCCTCGGGGGGGGGGGGGGGGACTGAGGGAATTGAATCTCCTGCATCTGAGTCCTCATAGGTAGATAAGGGTATGTCCTGGTAATCACAGGGGTTACAGTCATCACACTCATGGTCTGAAGAATCAGAAGGAAAATCAATTATTTGTCTTTAAGAGGGGGAAGGCTGGCTTCCCCTAATTAAAGTAATAAGGTCTTCAGCCATTCTAAGCATTTGTTTCTGTGGCATGGGAGTTTAAGAATGTGCTTTGGTCATCTGTTTCCTAGGCGTAGTGCGAACTCTGGGCCTGAGAAATTCGGTAAATTTAGTCATTAACGAAGTAGTCTGTTTAATACGAACATCGGAAGGTCTGAATACACCCTCAGAAGCTGGTGCCTACACAGCGGCTCTTGACCCATCCAAGGTAGAGACATATGCAGATTCCATAGTCGAAGAAGCATCTCATGGCATACCAAACTCCAAATGGGTCTTAGCAAAGGCCTGCAAATCTACAGAAGTGGTTAACAGGGGCTGAGAAAATGCCCCACTGTGTACCAGCGGACTGGCGACTAGATTAGCGGAAGAGTCGTGGGCAGTTTTGGACCTATGTGGTCTCTGTCTTTATCTTTGCGTTTTTTTCGGAAGATCAGTAGTCGGATGGCTTACTGAAGCCATTTTGGAATATGGAGAATGAGAGTGAAAGAATTTAGAGAGACAAAAATAGCCCGACGACAAATGGTTCGGGTGTTGAACAAGGCACAAAACTGACAGTGAGGGACGTCGTGGTCTGGGTCTAAACAGGTGACGTAGTAAGAATGAACATCTCTGTGAGATATTTGCTTTCCACAGGGAAGACAATTGTTAACTTTTTCTGACATCGGTTAGAGCAAGAAAAAAAGATCCCCAATGGGGTACTTAGCTTTAGAAGACTTCAGGTTTGAAACTCGAAAAATGAAAATTTCAGGTAGCTGCCGGCCAGCACTTGAGAACTGCTTCTGCTTCAGGCTCCCTCGCAGCAAGAAAAGCTGATGTAATGGCTTCGGCTGCATATTTTATACCCCTGACGTCATGGATGAGGCGACAGCACTCAACGCAGAAATACCAAGATTCTGGTATTCGGGCCGACAGTGGGCTACCTGCAGGCAGATAACCAAGTGTGATGACTGCAACAGTGAAACACGAAGAACATCAGGAGGGGAGAAGGAGAGACCTGTTTTTTCACCAAATTTCTCTTCTGACAAATTCCAGCACTATAATTTGAAAAGACAAAGGGTATTGGTTCTGGAACTAAAGACTTCAGAATCCACCATCTTTCTCACATGGAGACTTGCCAGGGGTATTATGTATTATGAGCAACATAAAAGCTATGAGACCCAAAATCCTGACGTATTCCCCTTGCAGTGTCCAAGGTCTGTGTGGAAAACCTGAGAAATGTATATCAAACTAACTTTTTCCTGAAAAAGCTCTGTGAACTGAGGAGGTGTTGAGTTGATATCCCAGGAGCAAAATCCTGTGTGAAGGAGTCAAGAAAGACTTTTGAATGTTCTCTTGGAATCCCAGCTTGTGTAAGAGATCTCTCACCCAAGAAAGATTCCTGACACTTTGAAAAAGTCTCTGCAAAGATAAGCAAGCCACCTAAATATGGAGGAATGTGGATACCCAATAGCCTCTACTGAGCCACAACTGGAGCTAGACACTTTATGAATACTCTCGGTGAAGTGGGTTGTCCAAAGGATAAGGCAGATAACTGATAATGTCATCCAGACACACAAAACCTTAAAAAAAGTGTAAAGTCTGGATGAAAAGGGATGTGATAAGCATATTTTAAGTCTAGTGTTACCAGGAAACTTGAAAGAGGAAGAAAAGATAACAGGCTGTGAAGTGACATCATTTTGAATTTGGACACCATCACAAACAGGTTTACGAAAGAAAGATAAAGCATTTTCTTTCTTTGGCACAAAGAACATCCCTGAATAAAAGAACATCCCTGAATAAAAAAACATTCCCCACCTGAAAAGGAGGAACCGATTCCATCACTCCTTGGGACAGCTTGTGATGAAGAACTGCAGGAAACAAAGTCTGATCTGGAGGATAAGGAATGACACCCAAGAAAGGAGGAATTCCAACGGGAGGAGGTAACAAGGTCTCTTGAACAGGCATCAGATGTGTTGCACTGTCCTTAGTTTTGGGAGGTTTGTGACTTCTTTTTGGAACTCCCTTGCCATTTCACTTTAAATGTTTGTTTACCTGTATTTTGTTGAGAATGCTTATTCTGCTTTTGCCAAAATTGGATGAGGAGTTAGAGAATCCCATAGAAAATGTAGAAAATGGGGTCAGAAAAATCTTGAGAATCCCTGGATCAGTTTACCCCATTCATCACACTTTTTGATCACCTCTACAGCAGACAGGCCAACAAAAAAATCTGTATCCAAAATAGAATTACAAACCTCATTTTAGCATCGGGGAGGGTCTGAGGAGGAAGCCATGCAAACCTCAAAAATAGTACCAGAGGCCATAGCCTTGGAAGTAGTATCAATGGAGTCATGCACACATACGCTGTAAACAATGATTAGTGACCTGTGCAACAGATGAAATTAAATTGTTAAAGCAAATTTTTCCTCACAAGAAACTGCAGATAAAACATTACTTATACTGTCATGATTAGTCACAGTAAACTTTAATGTATAAGCCTGGCAATTCAAAAATTCTGCAAACAAAGCTACAGAAGTAGACACTTTTTTCCCATACTTATCAATAATTTTCCCATCCTTATTAGGAAGAGTAGAATTTGAATTTAGTGTTTAGCAACAGTGGGATCCTTTAAAGATAGAGCTGCTAAGACAGGTTTGGGAACAGTGCATAAAACCTTAAAAGACCAAGGAACTTTACATTCTGTTTGCCTTTTTACGGGCAGCTGTCTATCAGGAAAATTACAGGCCGTAACAGACACATTGTCTGAAGCAGACATAACAGGAAGAATGGGTGTAGGTTCTGGAAATTCCTTCCGTAACAATTCATAGTATTTTTTGAGAAACCTCAGTGTTCTCCTACTGAAAACACTGGCACATTCTAGCAATAGTCCCGGAGAAAGAGAAATCACCACAGGGAGAATCAGAAACTGAACTCTCCTCTCAGTCTGAATCAGGAAGCTGAGCAGAAAACTATGCCTCTGTCCCTTCATCTTTGTGTTCACATTCAGACTATTGAATCTCTGCAAAAAATGGCATCCCTTTTTCTTTTACCAGAAACTACTTTACAAGAAGGATCAACAGCTTGAATTAAACCCAGAGCCACAGCCAGTTAACTACTCCTGTTAAAAGATATATAAGGAGGAGTAGATACATGCTTAAGTTTTCTATTTCTTTTTGTCAGGAAAAATGGGGCCAACCATGTTACTAATGGCAGTAGCAGCATCCCTAAGGATAGGCACAGCATTTTCACACAACAGGGAAGCCTTCCCTGTTCCCTCTCCCAGGACTAACAGTGGCTCTCCCTTGCCCAGTGAGGGGACCACAGCAGCCACAGAGGATGTAGCTAACCCAGGTTCATATTGGCTGTAAGTACTACATAAGGGGATCCAGGGTAAAAGATGAGTGGTCTGGGGTACAACAAATGGCCACAGCTGTGTCACCCACCTGCAGCTAAGGCAAACTGCTAGCCTGCAAAGACTGTTTGCTTAAACTTTCCCTTCTTTGGTTGGAAGGAGAACAGACAGTGACACTGGCAGTTTGTTCCATGGTCAAGCCAAAAATTGTACCTCTTTCTCAGTGAAGACAAGCAGCAAATGCCAGTTAAAAACTAAGTTTTTAAAAGTCACTTTTTTCACAGAGAAAAAAACTGAGTAAAAAGCACTTTATGGTGGGAGGTCAGCATAACGGTTAAGGTGTTTACCTTACAGACACAAGGTGCAGGGTTTTATTCTCACATGTGGTACATGGCTAGGCTTTAAATGGCCCACAAGAACAGCTAGCCTAGTACTAATCTATGAACCTATGAGGAAAAAACAACACTTTTCCAGCCCCAAAAAAGTAAAACAAACAATTCCTCCACAGAAAACAAATGGTTTTCAGTTACTTTACATAATTTTTAAACTGACAGGAAAAAAGAGCGCTCCCATTTAAACATACGATAGTCTCATGGCGGTCCATTAAAACAAAAAACTCCTACTTTTAAAATAACTTTCCTGAAAAGTGATAAAACACAAGCAATATTTAGAAAATGGAAGTTCTTCCAGAAAGGAATAGCAACAAGCCGACCATCAATCCTCAAAAGCCTTAGAGGAGTGTACTCTTTGGTGGCAATAAAGCTTGGAAGGGCTTGGCACCCAAACTTTTCTTTGTCAGCTTAGCTTCAGCTGCCTGACAGTGAGCATGAGGAAAATGCCCTGAATCTTTGGAAGCTGGCTAGCTGTCATATCCTTGGCAGGACAAAACCCATATAACAAATGCTGCTGCCAGGGTGATCAATATGATGAATATCTACAGTTTATAATAGGGTTATTAAAAATTAACACTGGTTAACAATCAATATAACTTTGTAAAGCAGAAATCTAAACAGAGCTCTGGACCTACAACTAGTGGGTCACTCAATGTAAACTGAAACCACTCAAGTCAAGAATGATCAAGACCTGCAAAATAACCTGAGGAACAGAAATTCAATCTCTGTTAAGGTATCACAGTGCATAAATGTAAACAGTATATAAATATATAGTCTTATTTAAATCTTTAAATTGTTAAAATACTTAAACCCAAGCACCAACAATAAAAACAAACCAAGCTGAGAAATTAAAGCAATCTGGTAAAATAACTAAACCATAACAATAAAAGAAACTGATTGATACCATGGTCCTAATCAAAGGGTTTAAGCAAAACCTCATAAAATAGTGACATCCAAGATCTCTCTAGCATAGAACATCAGTGCAACAGTATTATTCATTATCCGTGCAAATTAACTGTAAGCAGATCTTCCAGCCCGACTTCCCCACCTTTTGGATATCATCCAACTTAAAATGAATTAATTCAATGCCAAAAGCATTGGTGTGATTGAGAGCTGAAACAGAGAGCCGCACATGCAATTTGCAGTACTTTTTTGGAAAGAGTTTATACGGTGAACAGTACACAGGAATGTGCTGCCCAAGATTTTCAGTCTGGAAAGCCTTGGGGGAACTGAAGGAGTTCCCTTCTTCAATATAAGGGAAGAAATCAGAATTTTTGAGGTCCCAAAAAACTCATTGTTTCCAAGAGCAAAACGTCTAAGAATGGACTTTTCTAACTGGCAGGAGAAGAAAAAGATACAGGAGAGAATTGGGTATAGGGTCCCTTCTTGTCCCTATTTCATACTCACCACAGGAGGGAAAAAAAGAAAAGGACAGCCATTTTCAGAGGTAAGGTAAAAGGGAGCTTATGCTGTAGAAGCAATCTTACAAAAAACAGCTACTGTTACGGCAAATTGTACTAAGGAAATATATAGAGTAGATACATTCTTAGTTTTCTGTTTCACTGCTGCATTACACCCATGGGAAGAGTACTAAAGCAGGTAGCTACCCCAGTGAGGGAATGCAGTGAAGTCTGTCCTGCTCCTGAACTGAATATCCAGTCTGTGATGCTTATGAAAGGTGTAGATGGCAGACGAGGTGACTGTCTTGCAGATACTTTGAGTTGAAACATTTGCACAGGAGGCTGCTGTAGTAAGGTAAGCGTTGATCTGGTCTCCAAGAGTTGCTCACTGCTGTCACAGTAGAAAGTAATGCCATTAACCAGTACCCTGACACTGTTTGCAAGGATATAGGTTGACAAAGTTGGTCTAGCATGAAAGTTGCAAAATAAAGCTGGGCAGACTGTTCAAAGTCCATCTTTCTTTATCTGTAGCACCACAGCGGTCTGTGCAAATTCAGCAAATTTAACAGCCTTGATCCCTTGTTTGGGGGACTGTCATATAATACGGGCAACTGTATGGTCTGACTTGGTGTTAATTCTGACACCCTTTTAAGCAACTCAGAGTTCCTCCTGGGTGAAGTTATGGCCACCTCTGCACAAAGGGGGACCCATCAACCGACCCTGGGAATTATAGGCCTATAAGCTTGACTAGCCTAATCTGCTAAGCCATGGTAAGAATCATTATAGACTTTATTAACTAGGAGATAGGTACAGTAAACTCTCAGTTAACCGGCACACATGGGGATTGGTAGAAGTCGGATAATTCTAGTTTCTGGTTGCTTGATAGTTACTATTAAAAACAGACCTGACTTAATACTGTATCTTATACTATTTGTTTGGTTTGACTTGTTCTTAGGTTGGGGAGAGAGGGAATTTATTCCTATCTTCCTTTTTAAAACTCCAACTCTAAAAACATACGGTATGTTTCTGTGGGGGGAACAGAAAGTGCAACATATGAAAATTATACTGTATTTCTTCGATTTTTTTTTTGTTCTGGTTGTTTGAGTTCTGGTTAACAGAGTTTACTGTAATCTCAAAACTCTCGACCCAACACAGTTCCTATTTGTTAAAGGTAGATCATGGGTGGGTGACCGAAAATTCACTCCTGGGGTGACACCCATGTCCAGCCTGGACAGAGGAAGTCATTATTAATAGCCATAGATCCTTACCCTCTGCGAACTTCACTCACCTAACCACCGACTAATGAGGCAACTCAGGATAAACATGGCTAGGCTTGTAAGGGCTCTAGTAACCTATGAACAGGATCTTTCAAAATAAAGAAAGGTGCAATAGTCCACTGTGAAGCAGCTGCGCTAAGTACTGCAAACAACTGTTTTGGTTCTGTATTCTCCTGTGGGTGTATGTCTGTCGCACACGCACACACCCACCTTTTTCCATTTGGATAAAGATCCTTTTTTTTTAGCATTAGATCTTCAGATGCCTGATCCCTAAAAGACATCAGGCTTACAGCAGAACCCTGTGCAGTGGTTGGAGATGGCATCGAATGCCCAGGTTCAGCCGCACGGAATCGGATATAAAATTTATCTACTTAGTAATTATATTAGAATGCAAACAGACTAAGAGTATCTCACCTCTGTTTTAGGTTTTGAAAGATCTTTATATCCAGTATCCTTTTGTATAGGCGGAGGGAAGAACTGATCAGTTTATCTGCCACCAAATTAAAATCTAAAGGGATATAAGTGACCAAAAGATGAAGACATTCCTAGGAGCCTGAGACCCAGCTATCACCTGAAGACACAAAAAACAGGTATGAATGAGCGCACACTTACTTGTTTATATAGTACAAGATTGTAGAGTTATCTGTCATTAATTTCAATTCTGCCCATGTGTGACACACTACTCTGCATGATTGTAGAGTCAGAATCAAGGCATTCACTCCTTTAAATTTGCATTTTTTTTTCACCAAGATAGTGTACCATCCTTGTACTATCAGGCCAGCAGTATGACACCCCCAAGGTATGTTTGATGGATTAGTAGTTTGTTTCCATAATTTCTGATGATAGGCCTCTATTACAGGAGGTTTAAGGTATCCACACTAGCTTGGCTAGGTTCTTCTTGTAGTTTTTACTAACTGGTTTGTCTGTGTGACCTTTTTACTTTTTGGTTTAGGTGTTAGTTGGGATATTTTGCAAACACTTTAATGGTTATGGACATCAGCTAGGTTTAAAGATACTCTGTTTCTAGAGTATAGCCAAAGAGTCCATTTATGCTGTGCTGATGAGGTCATAAGGCTGAAACATGCATGTCTACAGCTAGTGGAGTTTGGCTTTGTTGGCCTGAATCTGTCCATAAAGACTTAAGGAAAAGTAAAAAGTCATGGACATTCAGAAGCCATTTAGCTGAAACACTTGATATCCTTAAGGGATCATTTGCATATTTATTTATTTTTTATTCAAAATTTGTTAATTGGGAAAGTCCGACTTGGAACAAAGCCAATTTTCAGCAGAGGCCCAGGGAGAAACACTCCAGATGTATGTCTTTGAAACATGGGGGGAAACCAGACTACCCGGAGAAAACCCACACGAACGCAGGGAGGACATGCAGACTCCACACAGAAGGCACTCTAGCCAAGAATTGAACCGGAGAATCTCTTGCTGTGAGGTAACAATGCTACCACTGCACTGCCATAGGCCTCTATTACAGGAGGTGTAAGGTATCACACATTGAAAACTCTAGCTTGGCTAGTTTTTTCTTGTAGCTTTTTAATAATTTCTGGTGTCACAATACCAACATTTGTGATTTGTTCCACATCTTATGAGAATGCCAAATTATTTTTTTCCAAGGACAGTCTGTCCTGTCTGCATACATTTCTGAGGTACAACTCTACCTTTCTCATGCAGAAACTGGACCTGGGTACTATAAGGATAGAACAGCATATGTAACCCAGATGTTTTAGCAATGTCCAGTCTGTCAGGCATTATTTCTACACCAAACTGGAAAATAACATTTCCAACACTGTGCCTGGTTAAAAAATGGTTTACTTTTGTATCCAGCATAACCTCCCCCAGTAAAATTTTCAATTCCCCCTTTGTCAGGTTCAGTTTTTGCAGGTTTAAGAAGAAACATCACTCATAAAATGGGTAGAGTATTGTAGAAATCTTTGTATTTCCCCCTCTGGTTTGTGTTTGTATGAATCAATCAAGCAGGGATAAATATTAATCCTTCTGATACTAAGGAGAGCAAACACAAAAGCCAAGCATTTGGTAAAAACAATGTGTACAGTGGGAAGAGCAAGCAGCAAAGATGTGAACTAAAAGTTTTTCTGGCTTGACCTGAACCAAAGACACTTAAGAAACCAACCATATTTCAAATCCTCTGCAGCCAATTGTGCATTTGACAAAAGCAGTGTTAACACCTGCAATGAAAGCATTTTCAGTTTGCTTACCTTTAGAAACTTGTTTACTCTGACCAAGTTTAGGACCGACTTACAGGCTCTTCTTTATGAGACTAGGAGTAGTTTAGAATAAAAACACTTCCCTGTTCCTCTAAGGGGACTGCTCCTATGGGTTTGCATTGTAACAACTGAGTTGAGGGCTGTGTCAGTGGCACCTTGCCTAGTGGGATGGCAGTCATGCCCAAAAACAGATGGGAGGTCTTGAACTCCATTTTGTAGCCTGCAAAAATTAGTTCCCCTCACCAATTTGTTTGCTGTTAGCATGAACCCGTTTGCTCTGAAGTAGGACATGCTCACTCCCAAAATCTGTTCATATGAAGGGAGAAGGGAGAGGCGAAGCAGGAGTACACTCAGAATTGCCAACCACTACCCTGCATAGGAGGAAAGTTACCTCCCCTCCCCCCTACATCTCATTGCATTCCTCAGCCCTACCATCGACAAAGGCGGTTTCTTTTTAAAGGCCTTCCTCTGTCTAAATATATCAGTCTCGCACTGCTTTCTGTAGAAAGGCCACTAATTTCTAGGATATTTTCTACCACAGCTCAAAAATGGTGGGTGAAAGAACTTTAATTACTTGTTTTCCCCTTATCCTTCATTTCTTAAAAATTTCCTTAAAGGATAAAACAGCAAATCCTTGTAAGAGAGGAGAGTTCAACAGCTATCCCTTAGCATCATGGACATAATTTGACCAGCAGGAGAAGCTAGACAGCCATTTTGGTTAGGAGGAGTTTGGTCTAATGAATCACCATACGAGAATGAGAAACTAAATGCGTCTCAGGGTTAGCTGTTGTTGGGGCCTTTTTTATTTTCTTGTCCAATGTGTTGAACACCAGAAAGTGGATTAAAGATGAGATATTACAAAGATGCTATCAG
The DNA here is from genome assembly GCF_019279795.1 of Protopterus annectens. Lineage (NCBI taxonomy): Eukaryota > Metazoa > Chordata > Ceratodontiformes > Protopteridae > Protopterus > Protopterus annectens. Next base: position 1,411,317,873 of record NC_056728.1, on the reverse strand, counting down.
TCACTTTGCCACTTAAAAGAGTGTTCTTTATAAGAGGATTCTGTTAAGTCAGATGGAGTGATTAGGGTTCTTGATCTTTTATTAGACATACCCCTTGTAAGCCACGGTAAACAAATTGTTTTGGGGGTGACATTACTTTGACGAAGTTGAAAGTGCCAATTGTGCAAACTTGTACATGAAGCTGGGTACAGTTTAGCAAGTAGAAAAGATAAATACATCCATAGCACATTAGCCAACCGGTTAATGGGTTGTAGTGTGACTGTCGGATGTACTCTGCTTCTTAATTTGGTTTTACTATCTATGCTGTAGAACAAATAGCTTTTAAGTGAAAGAGGGCTGTGGTATGGATTTTTGTGTACAAATGTATTTTTGGCTACATACTTGTGTGTCACCTTCCTAGTGAAGGTGGCCTACTGATAGAGGGGTCAGGAAGAGCCCATCAGGTTTACCGTTTGGAGTTTGAAGTGTACAAGTGTTGCCTGGCTCTCTTGATTTTCATTAAGTAGTTTTGTGTCGACTACTTATGTGTTGTACAACTGTCTTATTTAACCTCATGTTGAAAGGCAGTTTGCAGAGAAACTTAAGTTGAAGGGAAATATTGCTTTGGGATACAAAACAGATTCTGCAGTAGACACTCATTCCTGTCTTTTGTATCCAACTGTAAAAAAACTTCAGTGGTGTAATGTGTTTTAGTGTCAATTGTTGAATGGGAGGCTCTTTATTTAGTTGTCACTGTTCATCTATACAAATGGATGGGTATGTGTGTTGGTGTTGCCTTTATTTATTGTGCTTTCAGTAGCATTGTGGTTGGTCCAAAATTTATTTTTGAATGGACGTTTGTTGACAGAGATGTTTGCAGGTGATGGTATTGATGGCAAGGCCTGTAACACTTTTTTTTCCCTGTTAAAGTACCTTAACTGACATTTTGTGTAAGTCACAACCGAGAAATGGCAGCGTGGACTTGGTTTCTGTAGATGTTTACAGGTACAATCATTAGCAAATGTGTGCTGCACACCCCCCCCCCCCCCCCAGTGTTTTGTAATTTGCTTTTGTAAAAGGATTCTATTAATTGTCCTTTGTAACAGACATCTGATACTTGTTACAGCTTTTATTACAAATGTAAGTATTCAAGGTGAGCTGCACTCACAATGAATTTCCAGTACTAATGTGTTTTCCTTCCTCTTCAGTACCCATTGTAGTTCAGACTAAATGCCCAATTAGAGGTTTCCCTGGCAGCTTTAATTCTTGAAGAATCTTGCATCTGATTACCATTTATACACTGAAGTTATTGTTAATGTACAGTTTACCCAATCGGATGTGCTTGCTTTAGTGTTTCAAAATCACTGAAATCAGTTCTACCACAAAATAAGTCTTTGGATGTGTGAGCCTCCAGTTGTTACTTTTAACTATAGACAAAGTTATTTTTTTCTTTATTTTGACACTGGATCCTACTGTTAATTAGTTTTGATTACATTTAGCAACAATCGTTTGTATATTTTAACTACTTTACATAGATTGCACAACTCTTACCCGAGTGACATTTCATCTACAATATAGAACAAACAGCAAGGCTTTTTTATATTTGTGTACCTATTTCCTACTTTAGCTTCATTTTAAAACTGATAGCTTCTTTCCACTAGCCATCAGGTTACTGAACTCTAGGAACAGTACCCTTTGCACTGGACATTAAGGCAGTAATCCAACAGTACTGAAAAGTCTCTGTAGTGCAATCTGTAACGAGGTCTTACCCGAAACCAGACAGCAAAGTCAGCAGTAATCAAACTGAACTGTCTTACTGTGCATTATAATTGTAGGCCTTAAATCAATCGCATAAGTGCATTTTTTCCAGAAAATAAACTAATAACTTAGTAATGAGTGACCATCTTAAATCAGTGCAACAATGCAAGTATTTATTATTGCTGTTTGCAGTCTGTGTCTATAGAATTTTGTGCATTACTGTTATGTTAAATCTAGTCTATGTTTTGTATGCACACTGAGCCTGAAGAAACGTCATTTTGCTCGCTTTGCACTTGTGTGAATCGAAGTGACAAAGTTTACTTTGACTTTATAGTTTAAGTAAATGTGTCTATTTGAAAGCGGCACTGTACACGTAAAACAGCAAAAAACATTAGCAAAATTTTTGTTACTGTCAGGAAAAAAATGTTCCACAAAGCTGGGAGAATGCATCATTTTGTTACATGCTAAGATTTTTTTATGGAACTCTTTTTAAAATGCATCATTGTTATGTTAGAATAAGAATCATGCTTATAGGATTAAGAATGTGGATGGTATTATGGTGTTTTAAGTTAGGTGTAAGTTTCTTTATTGCAATATTTTAATAGAATATGGGAGACGAATGATTTGGGGTCTTTTACAACTTGTACCATCTTCTTCTTGAGCAACAGTTAAAGTCATCTGTTTTTAGAGTTAAATGTCTTATCAATTGTTGAGGTAATACAGGATCGCTGTTCTGTGATTGTTAAAATTCAGTAAAAATGTTGTGCCTATGGAAAGTCAAAGTGTAAATGAAGTTGTAATGGGGAAAATGTTGGTGCTGTCCATAGGATTTACCTGGACGTTCCTTTTAAATTCATTAATTTTTTAAGATTATAGGTGGTACTTAGGCTTTTGAGTTTTGAAGATTTTATGAAGCACAAAATTACATTCCTGTGGCAGTTTTTAGCTTTTATATTTTCGGTACAAATAACACACAGGCAGGCAGAGCAAGGATATGCTTGGTCATTTACTTGTTGCCTCTATCCACGCGGGACATAGATGCTAAACTTGGGGTGAATTTTTTAGTAAAGTGACCAGGGTCAGAGGCCTATTTCCTGTTATGACTAGAACTAGGGATTTAAAGCAAATATGAAAGGGTTATACTGTTTAACTTTAAGATCTAGTTGGCTAATGAACATGGCCTTGGGAACAGTGCTATTTAGGTTACTGAACCAAATAGCGTAAAGACAAATACCCAAAACTGTGGCGTTAAACTGATACGCTAAAACGCCTTGCTCCGGAATCACTGGTACAGCAACACTAAAACAGTCTCTGCTCGCAAAATAATAATCCAATGGTATAAAATGAAAAACAGAATTTATTTTATACAAGGTTTAGCGCTTTCACCTACACAACGTAGGCTTCATCAGAACAATTATATTAACATCACTAAGCATTTAAATACTTGATTTTGGCGCCAAAATTTTAAAAACCATTTAAAGAAACATTTACATTAATATAAGGAAATATAAACCATATAAATACATTTGCCTATAAAAACTACATGTATACATGCTCCTATACTATCACTTAAATATGTATATAAAGCTTAAATATGTAATCTCCAAGTAAAAATAATGGCATTCATACAAAAAATTATGCAAACAAAACAATTTGATGTTAATATGCAACGGACAAATGTCCAATTATAACTAGTATAAAATTAAATGTATTCTAAAATAGTTTTGGTAGAAATGAAGTCATTAAGGCCAGGAGGGGTAGTAGCATCTGTAAATATTTGCCAATAACTTTCTTTAAATGCTAATCTACTTTTCATATTCCCTCCCCTAGGGTTACTCTTAATGACTTCTAAAATACCAAATTTAAACTGGTGTTCATTGCCCTTATTGATAATGTGTCTTGCCAAGGCATTTTTCTCATCCTTCTTCTTCATACAATATGTGTGAGCATATATTCTTTTTTTAAAATTCTGTTCCGTCTTACCAATATAGTAAGCGGGACATATAATACACTTGGCAATATACACTAAAAATTTAGTATTGCAATTTCCCTTTTTAAAAAATAAGGTGGTTTTGTTATAATTATCTAACCTTATTTTATTAGCTTCAATAATAAAATTGCACTGATTGCAATGTCCACATTTACTAGTATGTGTCTTGGATTCCCTATCTGTCCATCTGCTACCCCTTTCCAATATGTTTTTTAAATTCTGCCCCATTTTAAATACCACAATGGGTTTAGGTCCTATAATTCCTAGTAAGTCTTCCCTAGACATCAATGTATACCAATATTTATTTAATATATGTTTTACTTTATTACTATGTGGTCCATATTCAACTATACACGCCCTTTCGTATGACCTAATGCAAGTCTTATTTGACTCAGCTACTGCAGTCTGTTGAGTTTCTCTGTATTTATTACCTAAAAGAGGAATGATGTCCCTTCCCCATCTATTAAATAACTCATTACTAATTTCATTCATCATTTCCATGTCGTAACCTCTCTCTGTGAACAAGGATATAATGAAACTAACTTCTTTTATTAATTCATCCTTACTGGATGTCATTCTTAAGGCCCGAATACATTGGCCTTTAAAAATGTTTCTTTTTGTCTTACTAGGATGACAGCTGGTATATTCTACATAAGAATTAGTAAATGTTTCCTACCGATGTATTTTGGACTGAAACCCTAGATCTGTTCTAACTACCAGAGTATCTAAATATGGTACACCTTTAGTGCTACTATGTGATGTAAATTTCAAATAATTATTACTCCCATTTAAATATTCTAGGAATTTTGAGTAAGAGTCATGATTCCCTTCCCATATTATATAAATATCGTCCAGAAAGCGTGAGTAGTATTTGATCTTACTGAAAAAATGACTTTTGAATATAATCTTCTCTTCCCAATTTAACATCACAAGATTAGCGTATATGGGGGCACAAGCGGCCCCCATAGCCACTCCCTTGATTTGTCTATATATTTCTCCTTCATAATACACAAAGTTGTTCTCCAATACTATAGACATAAGGTCATTGACCAACATATTTTTTTCATTAGTTAACTTACTATGTGAAATAATACTCTCCAAAAAGGCTTCTAAGCCTTCATCTTTAGGTATACACATAAATAGGTCAATGACATCAATTGATGCAAAAACTAGTTCTTGTTCGCTTAAGAGTGTGGGATAATTCCTTAAAAACTGCCACGAATCTTTAACCATATGATCAACATTGTCATAAATGTGTTTTAATAAATGATCAATAGCCACCCCTAATGGATATGTTTTTGATTTACTCCCCGATATTATTGGTCTAAAAGGTGGGTCACTCAGATTTTTATGTATTTTAGGAATGCCCACCATCGTGGCCAGAAGGGGTGTATCAACTCTGAGAAAATTATATAACTCTTCTGTTATCCTATTATCCAAAAGGAATTCCTCAATAAATAGATCAATTCTCCTATATGCTATATTCAGTTCATTCTGGGAAATGGTCTCATAATTCCCTGATTCGTGCAAAATACTATGAATTTTGTTGTTATAAGTCATTTTGTCATAAATAACTACCCCACCCCCCTTATCCGGTTTCATGACCCTAATACTATCGCTGGTATATAACTCCTCTAATACATTCAATTCTTCTTTAGTCAAATTGCTTTTGGGTTTTTTCCTTCTTTTATTCAGAGTGTACAAATCATGGGTTACCAATTTCTCATATCTACATACATCCTGATTCATTACTGGCATATAACTGCTTTTCTTTTTTAACCTGTCACATGGTCTGTTGTTAACACTACTGTTGTCTTTGAACATTATAGCTAGATTCAACTTTCTAATGTATTTTTTTATTTCACAAATGCTGTCTACTATCCTAAATCCTGTAATTGGAATGTATTTCATTCCTTTGGATAGCAAGCTAAAGTGTGCCTTACTTAATACCATACTAGTATAGTTAAAAATCTGAAAGTTAGAATATTTGTTAACAATTCCTTCATGAGAAGTAATAATAGCATCTTTGTTCATCGAAGTAGTAGGCCCTACAATTTGAATCTGCTGTGACATGTTTAAAATTCTTTTTTCCTCCAGGTGTTGTGTTTCGACCACCTGTTGTCCTGTCTGGTCCATCCTTGTTGAAAATTTCCATTGTCAATTATTCTTCTATCATAAGTCTCCTGTCTATCTGGGACATTATGAAATAACTTATTCCAGTTATATGCCCTTCCTGTATTGTACTGTTCTGCATCTCTAGTAAATTTCTTATTTTTTCTTTCAAATGCTTGATGTGTTCTACCTTCCGCTAGTTCAAACTGTCTATTGTATAAATTTTCCCATTCTTTGAACAATAGATCTGATACAATGGTAGCATTCATTTGATCAACTTCACTTAACATATTACATAATTTAATGTCATTAAACTTGATCAATTTTTTCATAAATTCTATACCAAAACTGTCAAATAATTTATTTAATTCATTTTCATATTCCTTGTTAATTACTATTCCCATGGGTACTTTAAAAAAACGTAAACCCATAGGTACCATTCCGGTTTCTATACAGTGTGATAAATATGCATTGTCCAACTTAATTGAATTAATAACATTCAGTTTTTTCCCAAATTCATATATCAGTTCTTTTAATGACCCCTTACTTTTAGAGTTACCATAATTAATGTTCCTTTTGTTCCTATTACCATCAAAATTACAGTCGCTCTCAATAAAGTCTTTAAACAAACATCTACTTTGTTCAGCGACCACTTTTTCAGTAATTTTTCCAGCATTATTGTTATTAACAGTACCTTTAGTTGGAATGTTGTTATCAGCAGCGTTGGCATATGTGCGCATATTCTGGCTAAATTTAGGACGAGTACCCACTCTTTTGGCTTCCTCGATTGGATTGCCAAAAGAAAAATCAAAAGTAAACTCCGTAGGTGCAAGTCTGCTATTCACATCATGGCTAGCACCGGTGGAGATAGGTAAATCAATACAGTTTCCTGGTTTAACAAATACTCTTTGACCATTCGGTATCTCCGGAGATGAAGTAAGAATTATGTCCTTGGAAGAATTGGCTGACACATCGTGTTTAACCGTTCGGTTCTGTTCCCTTTCATCAGCTTTCTCTCCAATTCTCGTAATTGCTGAACAACTATGACTACCGGTATTCCGGCGTTGTTTAGCACCAGTAACTTCCGCTCCGCCTTCACTATGACCGGCTCTCCCTCCACTCTGCATCCAAGTGGTAACAGCTTCCATAAGCTTACTCACTTCTCCTCTGAGTGTTTTAACCTCCTCACGTAACTCCGACAATTCGTCAGGTCGATTGGCCATGCTTGTACCGATAGATTCACTGAGCTCTTCCATAACAACTGAACCAAATAGCGTAAAGACAAATACCCAAAACTGTGGCGTTAAACTGATACGCTAAAACGCCTTGCTCCGGAATCACTGGTACAGCAACACTAAAACAGTCTCTGCTCGCAAAATAATAATCCAATGGTATAAAATGAAAAACAGAATTTATTTTATACAAGGTTTAGCGCTTTCACCTACACAACGTAGGCTTCATCAGAACAATTATATTAACATCACTAAGCATTTAAATACTTGATTTTGGCGCCAAAATTTTAAAAACCATTTAAACAAACATTTACATTAATATAAGGAAATATAAACCATATAAATACATTTGCCTATAAAAACTACATGTATACATGCTCCTATACTATCACTTAAATATGTATATAAAGCTTAAATATGTAATCTCCAAGTAAAAATAATGGCATTCATACAAAAAATTATGCAAACAAAACAATTTGATGTTAATATGCAACGGACAAATGTCCAATTATAACTAGTATAAAATTAAATGTATTCTAAAATAGTTTTGGTAGAAATGAAGTCATTAAGGCCAGGAAGGGTAGTAGCATCTGTAAATATTTGCCAATAACTTTCTTTAAATGCTAATCTACTTTTCATATTCCCTCCCCTAGGGTTACTCTTAATGACTTCTAAAATACCAAATTTAAACTGGTGTTCATTGCCCTTATTGATAATGTGTCTTGCCAAGGCATTTTTCTCATCCTTCTTCTTCATACAATATGTGTGAGCATATATTCTTTTTTTAAAATTCTGTTCCGTCTTACCAATATAGTAAGCGGGACATATAATACACTTGGCAATATACACTAAAAATTTAGTATTGCAATTTCCCTTTTTAAAAAATAAGGTGGTTTTGTTATAATTATCTAACCTTATTTTATTAGCTTCAATAATAAAATTGCACTGATTGCAATGTCCACATTTACTAGTATGTGTCTTGGATTCCCTATCTGTCCATCTGCTACCCCTTTCCAATATGTTTTTTAAATTCTGCCCCATTTTAAATACCACAATGGGTTTAGGTCCTATAATTCCTAGTAAGTCTTCCCTAGACATCAATGTATACCAATATTTATTTAATATATGTTTTACTTTATACCTTTGGATTATTATTTTGCGAGCAGAAACTGTTTTAGTGTTGCTGTACCAGTGATTCCGGAGCAAGGCGTTTTAGCGTATCAGTTTAACGCCACAGTTTTGGCTATTTAGGTTACTGAAGTACTACAACAGCTTCACTACCGAACTGCTTCGACATTTAAAGATCTGAATACTGAGGAGTAAAACAAGTTGTAGGGATTGCTTACTAGTGGTCCCCTCCTTACGGATGACCTGCTTTGTTAGTGACACACAGTGTTTTCCTTACTCTTTGTCCACTTTTCAGTTTCCATAGGTTTAGAGGATACCTCTAAACTTCTTTGCTCAGCATTTTGTGACAAAGCCAAAATAACTGATGGGAATACAGGCCCAAATTAAGGATTTTTTTTAAATGTTACACTAATGTACAGGTATCAACATGCTTTTTATGAATGTTGCAAAGTATGAGGAACTCCCTATCATTTTTGCCTTGAGTGTAACATTTTGTTACCAGAATGTCAAAATTTTACAGAGGCGGGGCAAAAATTTAAAGCAATGTCAGGGACACAGTCTGATTTGCATTAAGTATGCTGCTTTTAAGTTGTTAATATTCATTCTATGTTGCACAACTTATAAACAAAGGCATGGTATCTGGGTCCAAGGAAGTCAGTGTTCTACTGTATTTGGCATTCATCAGACCTATCACTAACCACAATACCCCCCTTGGTATGTACCTAACCAGGCATATACAACAAATGGAACGTCCACAGATGTTACTCACTAAAAGAATACAGGACACAAGTAAAATGTCCTATGCAGACTTCCTAAAGGCCCTATCCCTGTATTATGTCTCCTACAGGCTGCTGAGGGGAGCTCTATGCCTGGCATACAGGGCATTGTCAGACCCCACTGTGATGGACCTCCTACACATCTACAAAATAAAAACACCAGAATGACCTATTCTAAAGGCTTAAACCTTGCCTGTAATATAAACAGGATTAGATGGAAAGACAGGTATGCATCCTACAGATCACCCAGTCTGTGGAACAGACTACCCATCCATGCAAAGCAGATTTCCCCCCTAACCAAATTCAAATGTAACTTGGACAACTGGCTTGGGAACAGGAAATTCATCCCTGGCTTGGCATCTGTCTCTCTAATTAACACTGGCAACCTGTAGATGGTTAATCTCCCAGGCCTCTGCTTACACGCATCAAGGGTATCAGAACTTGTCAGATATTTGGGATGCATGGCTAGGCTTAAAAAGGCCCTTATGCTTGTTAGCCTAGTAAACACTTATGAACCTATGTATGAGGGAGATGCTGAATCGTAAGCCAATTATGCCAACAGATAACTATGCTTGCTGCTAACACAGTCATCCTACAACCGCAATTAATGATACCAACTTCAATGTCTGGTTTAGCTTGCTCAGGATTCTTTACGATTCTCTTGGGAGCTAGTCAGAGATTTAATATGCCATATCCCCTACCTGTTAGGAAATATTCCTGTGATATTCTAACTGGTGTGTTAAGCAGTTTATTGCTCTAATGACCAACAAAGTTAGTGTATGTGCATTTTTTTGTGTATCTGTATATTTTGTTAATTGGATGGAAGCTCATTTTTAGTGGAGTCCTAAGGGGCACTGTCTTAAGTGACTGCTCAGAGTCATGCAGTAAGAAAATGGACAGGGAGGGAGACTCAAACGCAAGACTACAGAGTCAGACTTGTTAACTCATATTGTTAATGCTTTGTATGGAGCGGTCAGTGCCATGGTCAAAACCCATGATTATTATAGATGAAATACAGACTCCTGCAATATCTAGAAAAACTGGTGATGGGTTTTGTAATGGCATTTACAAGTCTCCTGTTTACTATAAAACATCGCTGGTTTCCCTTTGAGGGAGGGAGTAAACACTGATTCCACAGGTTTATACTTAAAGGAATATTCAAATGCCTGAAATGCAAAGGGAAGATACAATAGCTTTGTACACTCAGTGCCCAGGAGGTCTAGTCTAGGCACCTTTTATTAAATGACCTCCTTTGACTCTCACTGGAAATGCTTCCTCATTACATTTAAATGTTTATTAAGAGAAGACATCTTCTACATAATGATTTTTTTACTGATTTTCCATATCAGAGCCCAAGGGTGAAGAAAGTGCAGGAACATACAGATTTTGATGAGTCCTGGGTTGAGGGGTGCTTCTCGACAATGATGGGTGCACCATGTTTGGACTGATTCTATGCCAAGTGGCCATGTATTGCTTTGTGAACCTTTTGCAGTCCAAGAGGGTACAGAATGGGACAGTCACCTGTGGGGTAGGCATCTGGCCTTTGGGCATCAGCCATTGCAGCATTTGAAATGGAGGATTTGCAGAGCAGATAGACATTTAGCAAGATACCAAACTCAAGACTGAGCCTTCCAGATCTCTAGAATCAGGACGACCAACACCTCTTGCAGAGGAAGCCACTCTTATGCCAAAGCTAAAATCTATACAAAGGATATGTGTTGCAGGTACCTGGTCCGGAGGTCTCAACGACTTCAGAGGGCACCTGGCTGGATCTACTAAATGTAATTCCAAAAACAGAAAAAAACCCCATTCCGAATAGCTCTTTTCTTTTAAATTTACTGAAGTTTCACCAGCACCAACAGGTTTTGCTTTAAGCTTTTTCAAGGCAACATAATGAGCCAAAAGGAACAGCGTTACGTAATACAAACTGATGACACTATATTTTTTCTGACTGATTTCCTCTATCACATCATGAGTCAATCAGCATAAAGCTATTTTCTGAGAAACATTTTCCAAAACTAGTCAAAACATTACAGTTTACAAAGCTAGGCAATACATTTTAACAAACATGTTAAGAAATTATTTTTGTTACATAAAAATATGTACAAATCAAATGCAGTTTCTAAATGCATTCATATTACATGCCAAGTCTTCTATTACAAAACAACTGTCTAACACATTTTCCTAATTTATTCATCCTGTACCCCAAGAAACCTTACTACTCTGAGATAATAACAGACTGGAACACCTGTTGCTCAGAATCCCCAACCACCCATGTTAACCTGCATGCATTTACACAAATCATAACCACCCCTACCAGGATAGGAAAGCCTAACCATAAAGAAAGCATACTTGATCGGATGCTTATTCAATAATCACCCAACTGTACACCTCTGGGACTCTCCCTGATGACTTACATGATTACCTTCTTACCTATATAATTAAGTATAAAGCCATCAACCCCCACCAACACATACTCAGAATGGTAAGAAACTAAAATAACTTTAACCTTGCCAATTTCCAACAAGAACTAAACTCATGTAAATGGTCAATTCTAAAACACCTCCCCTTAGAGGAAGCAGTTGCATACTTCAACAAATTCCTTGAGATCGCTGACTCTCATGCACCTGTTTGCTCAATAAGAATAAAGGCAAAAACTGCGCCATGGCTTTCCAAAGAGTCCAAACTAAATATCACCCTTAGAAACAAAGCATGGGCATTATGGTGTACTACAAAAGACCCTCAAGATCACATTAAATATAGGCAATCAAGGAATGAGACTAAAAAATCCATTTTACAAGACAAAAAAAAAAACTACTACTATAACCTACAGCAAACAAATCAAAACAACCCTCAGACGTTTTGGGCAGGTTTAAATAAACTATTACATCCTGGACAAACTTCCACCCCGACCCCTGCAGCCACCACTGATGAAACCACCTGAGGAAGTCTCAGACAGTTTTAACAGATTCTTTATGGAGACAATCCAAGCCCTAGCTAGCCAACTACCTCTAAGCTCCCCTGGCCCCGGGGACACCACCCCTAGTAACCAACTCTCATTCAGCCAGTTGCTACTTCACTTATCTGTACCTTGATCAAAAAATTAAACCAACTACTCTCTCTGCTGATCTACTCCCTACCGAGTTATCTACAAAAAGCAGCTGATGCCACTGCTTACCCCATCTCTATACTAATCAATCGAACCATAGTAGAAGTCAAAATCCCCACCATCTGGAAAATATCCTATGTAATCCCATTTCACTAAGAAGGTAGCTCTACTGAACTATCTAATTATAAGCCAACACCTACATTATCTCCACTTGCAAAGATTATGGAAAAATGTATTCATAGACAACTGCTGCACCATCTAATTCAGAATAACCTTATGGCAGACTCCCAGCACAGCTTCCAACCTCACCACAGCACTACTTCAGCTCTCCTAGCCTTCTCCAACACCATAAACTACAATCGCAGCAATAACATATACTCTGCCCTCTTCTTGGATCTCTCCAAGGCATTTGACATGGTTGATCACAAACTTCTAATCCACACCCTGAAAACATTCTGTTTAGATACTAAAGCCCTTCAATGGTTCCAATCTTATCTGAGTTGCAGACAGCAGGCTGTCCTTTGGCAAAACAAACTAACCTCCTACCAAACTCCCTTAGTGTACCCCAGGGTCTAATACTAGGGCCCCTACTGTTCTCAGTTTTCATCAATGACCTTTATACTGTTAACCCAAAAGTCAGCTGTATCCAATGCGCTGACGACTCCACCCTGATCTGCTCGGCCATATCTCAAACAGAACTATGGTCAGCTACTCAGAACACCTTCAGCATAATAGAAAACTGGCTTTCTGGTCGTCTGATCTTAAATTCTAAAATAACAAAACTGTTACTTTTCTCACTAACTCATAAGTCTACTGCATTTACCTTTAACCATAAAATCCAATAATGGCACTATAATCTCCTCAGACACCTTTACAAAACTACTAGGCGTTATCGTAGATAATCTTAAATTCGACCTGCATGTTAATCAAACCATCAAAACCATCAATAAAAAACTAGGGTCACTTTACAGGATAAAAGTTTTCTTAACCCCACCTGTTAGAATTGCCATAGCTCGCTCTCACCTACTTTCAACTCTTCAGTACGCATCCCCTTTATTCTCAAATTTAAACAAGTCTGTCCTACACAAACTATCTGCTACCACCACATTGCCAGATTTGCCACTGGTCTGCCTTATAGGACACACTACTGTATCAATCTAAACCAGCTTGGATGGCTAAAACTGCCCAGCTTGATCCAGTATAACCAACTGATTTATGGCATATAAAATCCTTTACAATCCGGACAATACTCCCGCACTAAAAAACATCTTCACCCCCTACAAAAATCCTAGACCTCTTCGACCTTCTAACAGACTGCTAGTTCAGACTATCAAAACTAATAACTCAGCCGGTGAATCTCTCTCTGTCAACTTTGCAGGTAGATCCTGGAACTCACTCCCAGCTGATATTACTTTACTTACCACCCTGAGTAAATTTAAGATATGACTCAAATATCTGACACTAAACTGGCTATGTCAATGTATCAAACCAGACAAACTCTCCCCTACTATGAGTTAATAACTATAATTTAGCTTAGTTGTGTTACTTAAACCGGACTTGCACCTGGGATCATCTCTAACCTTGGAATTTGTATAACTTGTTAAGTATGTAACCACTGTATATATTGTATCTGTAATCTTAACAGCTTACCTTGAAGCTTTTCTCTCCGGGCCGCCACTGAAAATGGACATGAATCCAGTTGGACTATCCTGGCCAACAAATGTAAAATAAATAAATATAGTACTACCAGCAGTTTTAAACGGGTCTGTATCATTATATCGAAATGTTAAAATGTCGACTCTGACTTGTTCGACGTGAAAATGTCAAACTACAAGGTTACCGAACGGCCAAATCACGATTTCTTTCCAACAGAAAGAAATCGGTTAGCCGTTCTCTTACATCTGCCTTTTCCCTGACTGTAGTACAGTCTCAGAGTTAGAATATTTAGTTAGGGGGGTGCGGCGAAGCCCCCCACTTAAATAGGTTTGATTTTGTGTGGTGTTGGTGTTTGGCCAACCAATTTCTTTCTGTTGGAAAGAAATCGGTGATTTGGCCGTTTGGTAACCTTGCAGTTCGACATTTTCGTGTCAAACAAGTCATAGTCGACATTATAATATAGACCTGTTTTAAACATTCTTTGAAACATGAAAATATCACTTTCACATTCTACCAGAAGATGGCAACAGAGATATACAAAATCTGTCACTTAAACCTGGATTCAACTCTGTCATCTCAATCTAGATTTCTGTAAAACAAACGAAAACTCCACCTTGGAACAAAAAAAAAAAATCTGTTTTTTCACTCTAGCTCTGTTTGAGTTTTTTAACCTCTCAAAATCACTAACTGCATCTTATAGATTAATAGACTAGTACTAGGCTAACTGCCCTTATGGACCATTTAAAGCGTAGCCAATCACCCCATGTGAGAATCAAACCCACCACCTTGTGTCTGTAATGTAAACGCCTTAACCATTATGCCAACCTCTCACACTACCCTAATAACATCCATTTTTTTTTTTAACCAAGAAGGCCCACTGGGTGACCCAGGAAAAATGGCTTAAGTGACTTGCTCAAAGTTACACAGTAGGCAAATTAGGGCTGAGGGACTCAAACCTTATGTGACGCTTGTGCCTTGCCCAGCAATCAAGGAGCCTCAATTCTCACCACTAACACTAGAGAGGGAGTCTCATATGACAGGAAAGAATAACAAATACACACAGTAAAGTGCAATTTCCCTTAAGAGCACAAAGAGATCACAGTCAGCCTGGGGCTGGTCGCTCCCTTGGTCCCCAGGTCCCCAATAAGTCTCCCCACTGGCACAGCTATAGGGCCCAGATTTCAGCTTAGTGGGCAAGCTAAAATTTCCAGCACCCTCTCTGTCTAACCAGTGCTCCATGTCCCTGCCCAAGTAGCTGACACACACACACACACACACACACACACACACACACACACACACACACTGAGAAGAGTTTACACAACCACACAGGACACGTCTGGGGAAGGCTGGCACAGATTCTCCAGCTGTGCCCCTTTTTACCCAGACTATACGGTAGTACCAGCTGATACCACCCACTAATAATTATCAGCTACTCAAAGGCCCATAAAAAGGTGTCCAATTTTTATTGTACAATATTATTATCCAATTGGTAGATGTGACTAAACAGTCAAAGCTTATTTGGAGTGACCTGGACAGTAAACTCTATAAATATGCAATGTACTCTAGAGCTTAACTTATCTCTACACAAACCAGCCACAGTTAGGTTTTAAAATATTTAATAATAAATAATTAAAACCACAAGACAATACTTTCTATTACACATTGCTAGTCAAAAGTTCAGAGATCACACAGAAATACTTAATATAAACCAGTAGTACAGTTCTGACATCACAGAAAAACACTTCGTCTAAATTTTATAGTCTTAGCTATTTCTACAAGAAAACACACTTCTAAGATAACTTACACAAGACAAAAGGCAGAGTGCCAAGTTGGATGGACAAACAAAAATGCTTCATAATCTCTGGTTCTCTCTGTTTAAATTGAAACTGCAGTCCTGCTAAACATTACATCATCTTTTACACTTTCCTGGTGTTCCCAGGCTGACTGAAACTGCATTTACCATTCTTTTACAATTACAGCAATAAAGGACATTCCACATGTAAATTCTGGTCATTAACTTTAGCCTTAAAACAATAGGCAGGAAGCCTTCATCTAGCCGGACTGTAGCCGACTTGTAAAACATCAAAGGCAGTGATGAAATAATTTTAATTTCAAAGGACCAACAAGAAATGCTTGACTTAGCTTTCTTTACAGCAGATGGCAATGTTGCCACATTGTTAAGTTCAACATTAATATTTACAAATGATAGAATTTTCTGCACAATTTTATCTGGCTAGGCTGGCAGCCTTCACCCATTTCTACCAGTCTTCACACCCTATACCACAGGTCACAGCTTTAACCTTCTGCACCAACTGTGGACAGCACAGGGTCATAAATTAATACCAGGCTAACTGCCCTTGTGGGCCATTTTAAGCCTAGCCAATTACCCCATGTGAGAATTAAACCCTGGACCTTGTGTCTGTATCTTTAAATCTAGGAATTTTAATATGTTTTCTGTAAAATGGCCATCAATGGGGCTTGACATATCAACATAACCTTATTTTTCTTCAAGCCTTTCTCTTTCCCATAATCCATTTCAAATCTGCTTTATATGCATCACGGTAAGTAGTGGTGTATTCCCATGCCATTGACATATGATGGGATTTGTGTTAGTCACTGTCATCTTATATACCTTCTGTAACAGGACTGCTGCTTTTATTTCTTGAATGGTCCTCATTTGTGTGTGTCTCAGGGCTTGTTTCACAGTATACTAAGGAATTATACAGCTGCAACCAAAACAGTTACTAAACTGCAGACCTTTGTTCAAAGTACTTTTTGTAGTCTAAGATGAATTGACAGCCCCTCCCTTCACATTGGTAAATGTGTTGATACTTTGCAGGAATTACAAGAAAAATATTTTCTGACTTTGTGATGCTGCTTATGTAAATTTGTCAAAAGAGGTGACAACTGCCTTTGAACCATTGACTAATTTAATTGCCGTGTTCTGCTCTGAAAGGCACGGCTACATTAGAAGCAGCTGTGAATCAGTATAGGTTCTCAAACTCTGCAATAAATACAATGGAAATTTCACCTCTCTGTCTTGTTTATAGCAGTCTGACCTCTTGACTACACGTTTCTCTGTGTCGGTGGCATGTCATGCAAAGGTAGACAAACTCCTCTGCAACTCATGAGAGAAGTTGAGCTTAAAAAAAAGTGGGTGGTCTTTCCCTTCCTTTGATACCAAAATGAGGAAATGTTAAGTTTTATAAAGTACAAGCAGATTTCAGGTACCTACACAGTACTGGAATCATTCTGTTGGGAGAAAAGCAATTTTGAATCTCGAGTTAAATTGTAGGAGAAGGTGGAGTTTTCCTTTAAGTAGAGGCCCATGGGATATATGCAAATGAACCTTTAAGGGCACCAAGTGTTGCAGCTATACGGCTTCTTAATATCCATGAATTTTTCCTTTTTAAGTCTTTATGGACAGAATCAGGCCAACAAAGCCAACTGCCACTAGCTGTGGCCATAGGTTTATAGGCGAGTACTAGGCTAATGGCCCTGGAGCCAATACAAGCCTAGCCCAAGAATTTCTCACTTATCCTGTTACCGGATGTTAGGTCCTTGTGCCCCTATCGAGCAATGCTGCTGAAGTGATCCTGGGGTGAATTTCCTGTTACCCATCCACTCGTCAAGATTTTTCTTGAAGAGGGCCAGTGAAGTGCTCTGCTTGACATGAATGGGGAGATTATTCCTGAGTAGGGGAAGTCTCTTGTTTAGGAATCTGTCCCTCCAGCAGGTTCCATTTATTGTGGTGATGAGGTTGAGGTCCTTGGAGCGAGTGGTGCAGAGGGACTGAGCCTTTTTCAGATGAAGCATGTCTAGCAACACTGGGTCAGACATGGCTTTGTATACCAAGCAGAGATCGCCTCTAAGTAGGCGGTATGAGACGGAGTAAAGCTGGAGTTTTGTTTGAGTCTGTCTGTATAGGGCATGTGTTTGAGTCCTAGGATCCGCTGTGAGGAATATTTGTGGCCTCTCCAGTTGCTGTAGATGTCTAGTGAGGAACATGCCAAATGGGGCATTGTACTCTACAATAGGTTTAATGAGGGATGAGTAGAGACGGATTATGACTTCTTTCTTCCTGGATGAGAAACCTTTTGTAATGAGGTGTGCCACACAGGACTTTCTGATGACAGTGGCAACATGGTTGTCGAAGGAGAGGTTGCTATCAACCTGTGTCCCCAGATATCTTATCACACCTTGGGCATTGAGTGGGCTACCGTTGATGTGATAGTTCATGAGCACCATGTTTTTCCAGAAGGGGATGACAATGTACTTGTTAGCATTGAGCTTAAGACTATGGTTCTGGCACTAGTCGTTGGTCTCTGTGAGGCCTTTTTATAGGATGTCTACATCAGCTTGAGAATCAATAACTGCTCCGTTTGCAGTCATCTGCAAATTTGGTTAACTAGAGTCCCTTGGTGTTGGCCTGAACTTCATAGAAGTAGATACTAAACAGTAGAGGACCCAGAACAGATCCCTGTGGGACTCCACTTGTAATTGCCCGGTAGTCGGATTTGGAGTCTGCTACTTTCACCGTGTGGGTTCTGTCCATGAGCCAGTGGGCAACCCATCTTATGACGTAGGGGTTAATGCTTAGGTTAGAGAGTCTATCAATGATCCCTGAGTGGGGGATGGTGTCAAAAGCCTTGGCTAGATCAAGGTAGGCTGTATGCACTACCTTGCCTTCATCGACCACTCTGGTGACAGATTTGAAGAAATCTATTGGGTTGAGCAGACATGATCTGCCCTTTACAAACCCAAACTGCGAGGGGGTCCAGGGTTTGAAGGTTCCCTATATCCCTACTTATAAGGTCCATAATGATACGCTCCATGGCCTTACAGATCAGGCTCGTCAGAAGGAGCTGACAGCTTCACCAAATGGTCCGACCTTACTGAATTGTCTAGTGGAGTCTGGACAACAGCAAGATCAGTTTGAGCCTTTTTGACTTTCTTTTTAAGTGACAGCTGAACATCGTTGGCAGGTGGATTTGGCGTTCTGAGCCAAAAGCTTCAATCGGTGGTTTTCCAAGTAAAGGGAAAGAAATGACAGACGACTGCAGAGCGTCTTAGGGTGAAACACCTGACAAACTTCACACTGCATATGGTCATGGGTAGCACCCAAACAAAAAAGGCACTGTTTGCATTTAGCTTTATGGGGAATCTGCCTCCCACGGTCACATTTTTCCTTCCAGGCCGACATGTAAACTAAGGTAACAGTTACAAAAAAAGAAAGAAACCCAAATGGGGCACTTATCTGTAGAAGACTCTGTAGTGGAACCAACTCAGTGAATGGCTTGCAGACCAAATTCAAATGTACTGTTTGGACTGGCAGCAAAAGAGTTCCATGGATTAGGTGTTTGTACATCACATGTACCTTACACTCCTTGTACATAGGATGTACATCTGATGTATGGCACCTGGAAGGTATAAATGCTTTGGTATGCTGGTTGGACATTCAGCTATCCTTGGCAAGATATCCGAAGAGTGAAGAATACTGCAACAGTGACAAAGAAGGACATCAGTAGATCTCCCACTGATCACTGCTGCAGTATTCCAGAACAAGTGGGTTACCACTGCCAATGTCCAGTAGAGGTACCAAAGCTTAGACTTCCACAGGTAGTATGTCCAACATGTGAGCTCATAAGCATAGGAGTATATAGGTAGACGTACGAGTGTAGATCCTCAAACTACCTCCAGGCCAGCAGCCTGAAGACTCCTAAGGCTGGCTGATCTGCTAGGAGGACCCAAGCACGAAGTGGTCAGGAGCCCCCCTCAATCCTAGGGTCTTGTTTCAGGGCAGAAAAAAGGCAGAAAGATATACAGAGAAGACGGTAACCAACTAAGAGGGGAAAAAGGGTGGGAAAGAGTACTGCTACAGTGATCACTAGGAAATCTATTGTTATACTAAGTTCTTACATAGCTGTACTATGTCCTGATTGAAATCACTGTTACAATATTCCAAACAAGTGTGTGATTCGCAGAGATGAAGGGAATGTAAGGGGGGCTTGGCTAGGTGATAGTGTGACTGTCCTAGCAAAGGCCAACATGGACTTTGAAAAGGCATCAATCAAGAAGTGTTTGGTGAAGGTGTGTACAGAAGAGGTTGCAGCTCCAATATGGCCCTGGTGTCCACTCCTCTGTAGAAGGCCCAAGGAGATGCCATTGCCCTGGTACAGTCAGCTCAACGGCATGAGGACAAGGGTTTGCCATGCAGAGAGCAACAAAAGGAAATGGACGTAGAGATCAGCTTGAAATGGTTTGGTTAGAGACTGGTTGGCCCAGCTTTGCCATGAATGAGGCACACAGTTGATGAGACTTACAAACAGATTTGGTCTTGTTCAAACAGAACCTCAGCTGTATGTGAACATCCAGAGAGTAAAAGAATCTTTCTCCCTGGTTCTGTGGGTTCAGGAAGAAAGAAGGAAGACGGATGGCCTGGTTGAGTGACAGCACATTCACTAGTTTTGGAATGAAGAAAGGTTTAGCCCTCAGGTTCACCTGTCCATGTAAAAAATAAGAAAAGGAGGAATGGCTATGAGAGCCTGTAGCTCTCAGACTTTCCTAGATAAAGTGAAAGAAGCAAGAGTCTTGAGTGCAGAATTTGAGATTTTCTGAGACTGCTGGTTCAAAGGAAGCAGAGTACGTTTTTCCAGCACAAACATGAGATCCTAAGGAGGGAGTACAGGCTTCTTTGGTGATCCAAGATGCAGAACCTCATTAAGGAATTGTTTGACCTCAGGTCTGGATATAACAGGTGGGCTGACAGGCAGAGGTGATGGCCAGGTGGGCTTTAATGGAAGAGTAAGCCAGATTTGCATCCATGAGCTCACACAGGTATTTTAAGTTGGAAATTATCACTGATTTGTTGGTGTCCTGGTTATTCCTATGGCACCAGAAAGAAAATCTCTTCCATTTAGCTATGTAGGATTTTCAAGTGGTGCATTTCATTGCTTCTTGGAGAACCTTAATTGTGTCTTTTGAAAACTGGTGCCTGAAAGGAATCTGAGCCCTATCATCCGCAAGCTTAGGTTTAAGGATGACAGGTTAGGGTGTAGTAATTATCATTTCTGCTGAGTGATGAGGTTCACCTTGTGTGGCAGTCTGAAGCATCTGCCTTTGGCTACATGAAACAAAAGAGGAAACCAATGCTGCCTTGGCCAAAAAGGTCAACTAAGAGTTTTACTTTTTCTTTTTGGACCTTTAGTAGAACCCTTGGAAGTAGAGGTACTAGAGGGAAGGCATAGAGAAACTTCTCTGTCCACTGAAAACAGAAAGCAATTGTCCTCCAGGCAGAGAGGCAAGGGGTCCTGATGCAAAAGAGGGGAAGTTATTTGTTGCTCTGAGGCAAACAGATCTGAGGTGTCCCCCAACAATGAAGAATATCCAGGAAGACTCGTATGTTCAAGGTCCATTCATGAGGGTCCTCCAAGGCCTGCTTAATGTACTTGCCAACACAGTGTCATGTGATGAGATGTACATTGTGAGTAGGGACATGCTTTTTTGCCTGGCAAGGTCCCAAGGCCCTCTATACTAATCTGCACCATTTATATGATCTAGTGCTTCCTTGCTTGCTTATGTACCACATGACTGTTGTGCATTCTGTAAATACTGAAAAAGAGTATCTTGCTTCCAAATATGCAAGATGACCTGAACAGCTTGGATGATGGCCCTCTTCTCTTTCAGGTTGAAGTGTTCTCTATAGAACTCTGACTGCTGTCTGCTCGGGACTTTGTGGGTGACTATCCAGGACCCTGAGGCCTCATCTGAGACATTTGTGTACATCTCCAGAGCTGGAATTGATGAAAAGGGGAGTGGTGGTTGAGTTTCATCTGATCCAGCCACTGACAGAGATCCTTCCTGAGGCAAGGTATGAGAGGGATCACAGTGTTTGGAGGATGAGTGTGTTGGGAACAGACTGTTTTCAGACACCACTGAATTTTCCTTATAAGCAGTCTGGTTAGAGGGAGCATTGGGATAGTAGCAGCCATGAATCCCAGAGTTCTTAGGATTTCCATGGCCAAGCACCAGTTGAAGGAGGAAAGGACGTAAAAATAAGTTCTAAGATGCTATATATTTTTTTCCTGAGCCAGATAAGCTTGCATCTTTCCAGTGTCCAGTATGAAGCCCAGAAATATAAGATCTTGGGTGGGCTGGAGGGAGAATGTTTTTGCAGTTGATACTGGGCCCCAACTGCAGGAAGAGGTCGAGGGTGAAATGGAGATGTTGTAGCAGGATATGAGGTGAGGTAGCCTGGATTAGCAGATTGTCTAAGTAGGGAAATATCTGAATTCCTCGAATTCATCAGAGGGCTATTACTTGTGCAAGACACTTTGAAGTCTTGAGACTGAGAAGCACAAAAGGTAAAGCAATAAACAAAGTGAGATGAGCCAGTGCAGAACCCAAGGAATCACCTGCAGGATGGGTGATTGGGAATATGGAGGTAGGTATCCTTTAGATCCAGAGATACTAGGTATTCTTGAGGAAGAATGAAAGGCAGCATTGTGTGCAGTGACAGTATTTTGAAGGCTGGCACTTTTAAAAGTGTTTAGCAGAGAGAGATCCATATGGGTCTCCATTGCCTTTCTTTTCTTGGAACTAGGAAGAGTCTGGAGTAAAAGTCCATTCCTATGAATTTTATGGGCACTGGCTCTATAGTGCCCTGTGCTGCAATTCCTGGAGTATGGGTGGTAGAAGATGGACTTTGTGGACAGGGGTGGGGAATATGCCATTTAGCAGGGGAAGTCCTTTCCACATCATGGCATAATCCTTTTTATAATGGAAAACACTAAATGGTCTGTGGTGGTCTTTTCTCATCCTGAGACTAATTCTTTTGGTGAGGTGAAGGACAGGACTGAGAAGTTGGGTGAATGTTGTTTTGTAAATAGTCACAGAGATTTGCCCAAAGGTAGGCCCTCCAAATCTGGGATCTCCCTGTAGTTTCTCTGGAAATCTTTTTCTGAAAGCCTTCTTGTATTTTTGAATGGGAATGGAGTCTCATGTAGCAAAAAAAGTGAGCTTGGATGGGTAATTCCTCTGTTAACTAATCACAGAAGTTAACAGAATCTGTTTGCAGTCTTTCCTTGTTTAACTTCGCTCTTGTTTGTCTTTAAATATGCTGGCATCTTATGGACCAAACAAAAAGTCTTTGTCCAAAGGAGAATCAAAATGTTTGGTGTTGAAGTCTTCTGGCATGGGCTTGTTGTACAACCATGAATAACAGAGCCAGTAGCAGCTGCTCTAAGAGGTCTCTACAGCATCATAGCTACATTTTATACTGTGTCTCGCTACCTCAGTAGTCCGATTAAATCATCTGTTTGGCATCTGGCCCTTGTGGATCCACCATTACCTTGCTTAAGGAGTTGAGTATGGATAACAGGTACTTGGTCATCTGGGTTTGATAATTAACAGTCCTGAGTACCAGAGTAGAAGATGTATAAACCTTGGGATCTCTTCCTTAACAAGAATTCGCAGAACACCTTCCGGGCCCTAGAGGAGCAAATTCCTCAGTCTTAAGGTCCACTGATGCCTTACCAGCAGGGTCACAGTGGAGGGCAACAGAGGTGGAGCTGAATGTACAGCAGGTTCTGGAATTTCAGAAGGTGCTTTTGGAATCGGAAAAGGTAGACAGAATATCCTGCCTGGGCCTTTTGATTTTTTCTTGAGAGGTGGAGGTATGTCTGGGGAACCAGAAAACACCATATTGGTGTGGGCCAAGCGCTTTAGATGCTAGGTCTCCGAGAATGAGTAAAATGAAGTTAAATGAGATAGCAAAGTCTTTGGCGCAAAGGACTGGCACATGGTACAGGCCTTGTAGTCACGTTCTGTGCTTAGGAAGAAAAGACATTGGGTATGCAGATCTTTGTACAGGATTTGCCTACTGCACTTAAACTTAACCCTCCTAGCTGACATCTAATACAGTTATAGCACAACAAAATAGGCAAGTAAAGGAAGGTTCCCCAACGGGGTACTTATCTGTCTTTAAAGAAGATATGGTACCAATGACCAAATGATGTTCAGTTTGATGGATACCTGTCCTATATTCGGGTGGCACAGAGGTAAGTCTGAGGATCTATGCTCATACATCCACCTATATACCTGTTTGCTTGTCAGATGAGGTTACATATTGGATGCATGACCTAGGGAAGGTTAAGTTTTGGTACTCCAGTCAGATGTCAGTGGTGATAACCTACTTGTTTGGAATACTGCAACAGTGGTTTTCAGTCAAGACATCTGCCTCTAACTGTAGATTTTAAGTTGCTACTGCTGTACGACAGTGATGGGACCAACATATCTCTAAATGTCATGCCATTTGTATAAGTAAATTAAATTTTCTCTCCCACTTATACTTTCCACAAAGTTAAAGCTGATCCTTGCAGGTCTGAGAGATTCCTTATCGAGTGGGAAAGGATGTCCACTGGAACGAGGGAGGGTGCCCGCTGAAGTCTGTGACCATATTTATAATATCTAATACCCAGGAGTTGGTGATTATAGTCTGACATGCAAAAAGGCAGAGAGAGAAAGGTTATTTGCAATTTTCAGATGACCAGGGTGGAGAAAGGAGGGAAGGAAGGGAATAAGTGGAAAGGGCAGTCAGAATATTTTTTTTCTTTTGAGTGTTGGATCCCTGAAATCCATTACATTTTCTGTTTGATTATCGTCATTTCTTTTAAGCTTTTCTTTTCTAGATTTCTGCTGACCTGATCTGTAGGTTTATGAAAAAGGGGAACTGGAATGGATGGATAGCTTTATTAAAACTTAGGACATGGAGGTAAAAAAAAAAAATGGTATCTCCCTTCATGACATTTTCCTTTCTCTTCGAGTTTTTTAAAAATTTCAGCAGAAGCACTACCAAATAGCAAGCCCTTTCCCAGAGATGCATGTAATAGTTGAGCTTTAACATCCTGAGAGAAGGATTGCAGTTTTAAATTAGAATGCTTTCTCATAATACTGCCAGTAGTAGCTGCTCGTGAGGTAGCATCCACACCATTGTAGCCACATTTCACAGTTGTGTGCTTAGTTATCGGACAGGCGGGATTATGCATGTCCATAAGATTAGATTTCATATCAGACTTAGGAAGATTTGGCAAAGCATGTCTCATATTACTCAAAATAGACTGAAGTAACTTGATCATGTGGGTTTGGCAACTGATAACTCTAAAAGCTTAGGTGTCAGAATTATACACCTTTTTGCCATATCAATCAAGAGCTCTACTGTCCTTATAACTGGGAATTGGATTAGTGAAGGGAAAGGCTCTAGCACTTTTGGCAGGATCCAAAGAAATAAAAGGAAAAGGCTATTTATAAATGTACCGAGTATCAGGGACCCCATAAAACCTGTCTGGTTCTTAAGGACTGGAGGCTGAGAATTCACAGAGAAAATCAGGTGCAAAGGCATCTTCCAGAGCCACAATAACTGGAAGGATAGCAACAGGTTTACAACTATCCATATTAAAAAAGCATTGTGCTTTTTTAGGCCTCAGAAACCTCTACCTTCCCAGGTCTTTCATTTTAGCAATAGTGGCCCAAAAAAGAAATGATCTTATTATAACGATAAGATGATAAATGTCATCTGCCTAAAATCTATATCCAGCATATAAAGGAACTTGAAAGGCATAATGTAACCCTTCTTGATCAGAACTTACCAAGACTTCCTCAGAAGAGGAGGAAACTCTTTTACCTCTTTAAAGAAGATGATAAAGAGGTAGTACAAAGAAAAGACTGAAAGGATTGAATCGCTTTAAAGAGTCCTTGAACAAGACTGAACCTCCTTGTTGGCTATCAGACTGGAAGGGGTAGACAGTGGAGAAATGTGTTTAGTTTTCTGACCGTGTTTCTTATGAGTGTTCAGACATGTGATCTTCAAGGTGACCTGACTTCCACAAACAAGGCAAGGATGCCCTCTCTGACTGAAAGTTAGTGGATGCCTCATGCTCAGGTAAGATCAGTCCATATTGTCCCTTCCCAGTAGTCTCATCAGACTGGTCGGTCTTTCAGACTCGCAGTTAGTCTGAGTCATAATGCCGCTAAAGGAGGCACATTAGGGGGCCCAAAAGAAACAGATGGAAGTTCCAGGACTGCAAAAGTGCCTCTGTGAAGTTATGAGTCTTAGACTGAGTGACAGGGGAGGATGTCTGGTTATTATCTATCACCTCTCTCAAAGTTTTTTTTTTTTTTTTTTTTTTAACCTGAAAGAGAGATCCACAGAACAGGAGGACAACCCCATAGCTGCCCTCAACAATTCCTAAAGATGATCATTGTCTAGGTAAGCCTGAGGGGAATTGAGCTTCATTCCTACAGTTTTGGGGCAAATTCCTAACATTTATTTATTTATTTGCAGTTGGTTTACCAGAAGAGCCCATTGGGCCAAAAGAACCAGTTTTCAATGGAGTCCTGGGGAGAAAAGCTCCAAAAACAATTAGCAAGGAGCTATTTAGTTTCAATTATACAATTCCTATGGACTTGGAAAGACAGTAGACCAGTGTACAAACATATACAAATATTACAATCTTGTATCGCTGAAAACAATTTACAATATAGAAACTGAGAGGCTTTTACAACTTAGGGTGGGTTACACTGGAGATAGCTTTCATACATTCAGGATGAGTAGCTTAATACAATCAAGACAAAGGTATACGAGCTGACATAGAACCTTTCAATATAGAAACACAGAACCTTTTCCATCAGAGGGTATATTTACACTAAGGTACCTTTAAGTATTCAGAAAAAGCTAATACAAGCAAGAGCAAGATCTATGAGTTTTGGAGAGCAAGTAGAAATTCTCATTATGAATAGGGGAGGAGAAGTGAAAATTCTCAGTATGAGGAGATTATGTTGGGTGGGAGCAAGAGCATTCCCACTGGGAAATTAGGTGTGAGTGAAGGGATTTTTTGAATGAGAAATGATCTGTGATGGTACGAATGGATGGGGGTAAGGAGTTCCAGAGACAAGCAAGACTGTAAGATAAGAGATTTTTTCCAGGAGGACGAACTAGTTTATACATTTCAATTAAGTTTTGGTTGTTAGATCTTAGAATTCTATCAGGGAGGTGCATTTTGAAGGTAGAGGAAAGGGATGGGCAGAGGGAGGGATTGAAGATGAGTTTGTGTGCAAGAGTCAGTATTAAAAAGCAGGGGACCCAGTATAGATCCTTGGGGAACACCGGTTGGGGTGTTGATGAAAGGAGAGGTGGCTTTTTTCCATCTCACTGCCTGATATCTATTGGATAAGTAGCTAGTGAACCAGTTCAGAGAAGAGGTTGACAAGTTAAGCTTGGATAGTTTAGTTAGTAATAAATTGTGGGAGATAGTATCAAAGGCTTTAGAGAGGTCTAGTAGGAGGGTAGAGACAATGTGTCCTGTGTCCCGGGCTTTGTTCACAGCTTCCAGGAAGGAGAGTAGGGCGGTCATACTACTGTGTCTTGGTCTGAAACCATGTTGTGTTGGAGTTAGTAAGTTATTGTCTAAGAGGTATGGTAGGAGTTGTAGGTGAATACACTTTTCTAAAAGTTTAGAGATAGGAGACAGAATAGCGATGGGACGGAAATTAGTAATATTGTAATTGATGCCTCCTTTGTGCAATGGAACAAAAGCCTTTTTCCAGATTTGGGGTACCGAGCTTTCTTGAATGGAATGGTTGATTAAAATGCTGATGGGGTAGGCAATGGCTTCAAGCAGCTATACTGAGAAAGTAAGAAGGAATGTTATCAGGGGCATTAGAGCATGGTTTTAGTTTCTGCAGTAGTTTTTTTATGGTGGATGTGGGTATAGGTTTTAGTGAGAATGGTGGGGGAGGGGGGGGAATTTGAGAATGTTGATGATGGAGTGGAGACAGGGGGATGAGCAGTGGTGAGGGGTGAAAAGTTGGTAGGGGAGGATGGGGGTATGGTGGGGTTTGAAGATGAAAAGGATGAGGTTAGTTTGGAGATAGAATCAATGA
Organism: Protopterus annectens; assembly: GCF_019279795.1. Classification (NCBI taxonomy): domain Eukaryota; kingdom Metazoa; phylum Chordata; order Ceratodontiformes; family Protopteridae; genus Protopterus; species Protopterus annectens. The sequence continues at coordinate 1,411,290,192 of NC_056728.1, read as the reverse complement.
AGAAGGTGTTGAATTGAGTGGCCAAGTCTATGTCAGGAGTGTTAGGGTCTGGGCTCAGGTTATCTGGTTTGTTGGGATTGAGGAGGGTAGACATGCATTTCCAAAATTTTTGAGGGTTTGTTTTGTTGTTGTTTTGGATTATGGAGAAGTAATTTTGTCTATCGGAGATAAGTTTTTTTACTTTGTTTTTGAATTTGTTATGGGCTAGGGGAGTCCTATGTTTCTGATATGATGACCATGCCTTATCTCTAAGGTGCATAGTTACCAGTGTGTTTTTTGTTAGCCAAGGGGCAGCTTTGTTTTTTTATTCATTTTGTTTTTATGGGGGCTTGTTGCTCTAAGAGGTTTAGAAAAGTTGAGTTAAAGTGGACGACAGCCTGTTCCAGGGGTAGAGATTTTAGGGTGTACCAGTTGATTGCATTTAGAGAGTTGGAAAAGGTAGTGGGGTTAAAGTTTTTTTGTCAGCGAGTAGTAATAAAATTGTGAGTAAGATGTAGGGGTGAAGTTAGTCAGTGTGTGAATGTGGGCAAGTGGTCACTATGGCAATCAGGCAGGGTGCCACTATGTGAGAAGTAATGAGGGTGGGAGACTAATATCCAAGCTAGGATACTATCACTGGTGAGTTTTTTTTGAGGGCAGAGTTATGGAGTTGATCAGTTAAGAAAAGTTGTAAAGATTAATGTTAAGTGGATTTGTGGGAGACTGTATTGCAGACCAATTAATATTCATGTCACCCATAAGTATAGTTGAACTGTTAATGTTATTGGAAAGCCAGGAGAGGATATCTTCTAGTGTAGAAATATTGTTGCCTGGGGGGATGTAGAGGGAGGCTATGCATATGTGTTTGTGTTTATTTACTTGAAGCAGAGCCAGGAGTAGTCCTGCATTATTGAATTGGGGAGTTGATTTGTTGTAAGGGGTAACTGTTAAGGAGGATAGGTATAGAAGGGTTACTCCACCTCCTTTTTTGTTTGTTCTATCTTTTCTGATTATAGAGTAGTTGGGTGGAATTATTTCTGAATCTTTTATATGAGGTTTTAACCAAGTTTCAGAGATGGACAAAATGTCTGGTTTGTTATATGTAAGCCAGGCATGCAGATTAGGGATTTTGTTAACTATACTTTGGGCGTTTAAGGAGGTGAGTAGTATGGCTTTATCCGTTGGCGGGGATGAGGATGGGCCTGGGTTGGGGTGTATGTCTCCTAATAATAGAATAGAAGTCAGATACAGCATTAGGTTGGGGAGGTACTTTGTTTGCTTAGAGACGGGGTTGAGTTTAGCTAGATTTAAGGTAGTTGTTGTGAGGAGTAATAAGTTTATAAGAGAAGAAAAGATGGTGTTTTATGGGGTATAAGCATGGACAGATTGGGAAGCGTGAATGTAAGACAGGTGGTTATAGTTAATTGGAAGGGTCAGGTAGTAGATATAGGATATGTTAAGGAACAGTACTAGATGAGTACAGAAGGATATGGCTTTTGAGAGCATAGTGGGATAGGATATTGAGGGAAGGTATGCTGTGGGTGGATAGTTTACTAGGTATGTGAGTTATAGATTTTGGGAGGAGACAGACAGGGGAGGTATGGAAGAGTACTGGTGAAAAGAGGGGAGGAGTAAGAAGTGGGTGTGGAAGGGAGGAGGTTACTAGTTGGTTGGGGTGGGGTGATGGGTGTGGCTAAAGGGTATAAATGTAGAGGTGCTGGGGGCGGTGGGAACTGTGGGCAGGGGTAGGGGAGTGGAGTGAGCCCGCAGGGTGAACTGAGCGGGTAGACCCAAGGGAAGGCTATGGGTGAACAAGAACCAATCTGTGGAGCACTAGTAGCTGAAGGCAAGTCCAGGGGACAGGGATTAGGTGGGATGGGGTGGGCCTAGAGATGAGAGAGGGGAGTAGAATAAAGTTTATTATAGATCAAAGCAGATATCCAAATAAATAAGTAATTAAGAGATAGTGAAAATAAAGAAGTCATGAAATAGGAATTATGAGGAGAGGATGCCACCTAGTGGACAAATACTATAGTACACCTGTGGCTCCACAAGGACAGATCCCTAGAGTGGGAGGATAAGGGGGAGTCTTTTGTAGACCGCTGCAATTGTTCTTGTGGGGAGGGGGAGGATCAGAACAGACCAGAAAAGTGGTGGATAGCAGTAGTATGATGAAAAGGGCTGGCCCTGATTTCACAGATATGCAAGTCTACAGAAACAATAAGAAAAGGCAGTAGTTACTCTGACTTGTTTGTTTTGCATACCTGTCTTATTGAAATAAAATAAGCCAATTTTACCAAGGAGTTATGTGGAAATTAGGAAGACAAGAATTTATAAGAGAAAAGGTTTAGTAGAAGTAGAGAAACAGCAGAGCATACAAATAGTACAGCATCTAAAGACAGATTGCAGTTAGAAGTACAGAATGGGGGGGGGGGCAGCTAATGTTCTGAAACAATAAGAAAATCAGTAGGTACTTTGGACTTACTTGTTTTGCATACCTTTCTTTTGAAATAAACACTTGTAACCAGTAGTATGTGGGATTTAGAAAGACCACAAGTTATAGGAGAAAGGGTTTAGTAATGCTAGAAAAACAGCAAGGCTTTCAAATAGTTGAAACAGCTTGCAAAGGGAGACTGCTGTTAGAAAGTACAGTATGGGGAGGGGCAAACTAACGTCTGTGATGGAGTGCTTTACTTAAAAATAGAAATTAAACAAGGGCTAGCAATTAATTTTGTCTGGAGGATAAAACATAATTTTTGTATATTTTGAAAATAACACTCATTCCAAGGTTGCCTGATTCTGTTAAAGAGCACTGCAGGCCAGTAGATCGAACTTGGCTTGGTGGGGATCCAGGGAAAGAAGAATTAAAAGGAGAAGCTTAGGTATGAGCACTCCATCCAAAGAGACAAGCAGCTACACCAAGAGGATTTTAAAAAATATACTACAGGATTTAATATAATGCTCAGCACATAAAAAAACAGATCAGTAGTGTTGTGGGAGTCTTTGTATAGTATTTGATGTCTGCACTTGCATGTAGTTTGTACATTTTAAAAGTTGAACTAACTTAGGACAACTTTTCACAGAAAGTTATACATATGTCTATAGGTTCATAGGTGTTTACTAGGCTAATGACCACAAGGGCCTTTTTAAGCCTAGCCATTCATCCCAAACCTCTGACAAGTTATGGTACTCTTAAGTGTAAGAGGGGTCTGGGAGATGAACCATTTACAGGTTGCCTGTATCCATTAGAGACATAGGTGGCAAGCCAGGGATGAATTTCCTGTTCCCCACCCAATTGTCTAAGTTACACTTGAATTGGATTAGGGAGGAACTCTGCTTCACATGAATGGGGAGCCTGCTCCAGAGACAGGGTAGTTTCTGGGATTCATATCTGCTCTCCAGCAGGTCTTATTTATATCACAGGCAATGTTTAAGTCTTTACAATGGGTAATTCTGGTCCTGTGTTGCTCACATGGAGGAGGTCCATCAGTCTGTGATCTGACAATGGCCTGTATGCCAGGCATAAATCTCCCCTCAACAGCCTGTAGGAGACAGAATATAGTGATAGGACCTTGAGGCGGTCTTCAATGGACATTTTACTTATGCCCTGTATTCCTTTAGTGAGGAACCTCTGCGGACGTTCCATTTGTTGTATATGCCTGGTTAGGTTCATACAAAAGGGGGCACTGTACTCAATGATAGGTCTGATGAATGCCGAATACAGTGGAACAATGACTTCCTTGGACTTAAATGCCATACCTTTGTTTATAAGCTGTGCAACATAGAATGATTGCTTCACTACTGTACACATGTGATGGTCAAAGCCTAGATTAGTGTCTGTGTGTGTCCACAAGTCCATGACTGTTGGGTTCAACTCTAAAGGGTGTGTTGTCAATATGATAGTTACCAGGGGTGGATGACTTCCCAAAGGATACCATTATACATTTGACATTTAGTTTTAGTCCATGGCTCTGACACCAGTTGTTTGTCTGTGTCAGCCCTTCCTGGAGAACATCTGTGTAAGTGTGAGATTCAATGACAGCTCCTAATTTGTAATCATCTGCAAATTTAGTCAGCCAGAGACCATTGACATTGGCCTTTATTTCAGTGAAGTAAATGCCAAAAAGGAGTGGTCCAAGGACTGATCCACGAGGGACTCCACTTGTGACTGGCCTCTTTGTAGGGGTGGACTCCCCAATTTTAACTTCCTGGGTACTATTTGTGAGACACTGCTATCTCACTGGGTGACATATGGGTTTGTACCTAACCTCCTGAGTTTGTCAATGCCCGAGTGGGGTATTGCTTCAAATGGTTTGGCCAGGTCAAGTTAGGCAGTGTGAACCATTTTGCCCTCATCCACTGCTATGATGACCTTCTCAAAGAAGTCCACCAGGTTGAGTAGCATGACCCCATGACCTGTCCTTGATGAAACCAAACTGGGTTGGGTCCAGTGTCTGGAGATTTACTGCATCGTTACTCATTTCCATGATAATTCTTTCCATGGCTTGGTTATGTACGACTAGTGAGACTTAGTTTCCAGGGTCTATAGATGGCCCACCTTTGTGCAGAGGGATGACTGTTGCTGTTCTCCATTCATGAGGCACAAAGCCCGTTTGGAGGCTACAGTTAAATAGCAATTCCAGAGGGCCTGATAGGTCATGCGTCATGCTACTTAGAAGGCATCCTGGGATATTGTCTGGACCTAGTGTTCTTGGCCTTAGAGAAAACATTAAAGACCTGTTCCCTAGTAATAGCAGGGGGAGTTATATTTAATGGTATTTCCTGAGGGAAGGTTGAGGGGGAGACAGAGGTAAAGGTGGAGATGAATTTGTCAGCCAGTAAGTTTGCTATATCTTCTGGCTCAGTATAGGTGGCTCCATTTATGACGAGTTCTGCACACAACTGCGTACTGCCTTTGAGGCTGCATATATAGCTAAATAATGTCTTGTGGTTGTCCTTGGCCTGGGAGCCCAAATTTACCTCAGATTTGGCTTTGGTACACTTTATTTGTCCTCAGAATTGTTTGTTTAGTTTGTTGAGAGTGCTTTTATCCTGCCAGGTGCTGCACCTCCTAATTTTTGCCATGGTTTTCTACCTTCTGTTAGACAGCCTACTGATTTTGTGATTCCACCAGAGTGGCTTGTTGTTTTGAGTTAGTTCTGTATTTCTTCCTGGTGGGTACAGCTGCCTCTATCACAGCTGTTAACATGCTTGTATAGGGTTTCTGTGAACAGTTCTGTATAGGCAGCAGTGTTCTCAGGGTTTATGGGGTGGCTTCAAATTTTGACAGGGTATCACTTAATAGCAATTAGCCTAAGAGTAGTTCCTGAATATTCCAGGGTTACCTAGGGGTCCAGGTTTTATTTTTACTTCAAATGAGACTATTTTGTGGTCTGATATTACACTAGGGAGTGTGTAGCACCCTCCCATATTAGTGAGGATCAGATCCAGCATGGTTGCACCCCTGGTTGGTGTACTGACAATCTATTCCAGGGAGTTTGTGTTTACAAAATCCAGGAATCTCTGTACATGTACATTTGGTGTCGTGTAGGATTCCCAGTTAACAGTGGATTAATTTAAGTCGCCCATGAATATGGTATTAAGTTGTATAGTGAGCATTTCCAATAAGTTTAAATATATGGTATAGGTTTCCTAGGTCACAGAGGGGGACTTTCAGCTTGCAAGGAAGTGGTATTGGATTTTGCCTATGGTAATTTGAACATGGAGCAAATCAAGTGCATTGTCCTGTTTGACTAGCCTTGAGGTATATTTATTTTTGATGTAAATCAAAACACTTCCACCTTTAGTCCCTGTCTGTGTAGTAACTGGTCTAAATACGTGGAAGGCATTATAACTTTGCACGGTCTGTGTGCTCTCTCTGACTTTAAACCACGTCTCAGTGACCGCACAGACATCAGCATTCTCTAGGGGGAGGAGAACTTCTATGGAGTGGAGTTTTTTTGTTTAGAATCCTAGCACTGAGCAGTAATACCTTTAGATTTTCTTGATTTTGATTTGCTATGTTGGAAGTACTTTCAGTTTGGCATTACCTAAAAAAGGCACTATGGGAGAAGACAATGTTTTAGCTAATATTCAAAAACCTAGAGGGGAGGTGCAGACTATCCCTGGCAAAGCAGTGTGGTCTGTTGACCATCTCCTTCCATGCTGACAAGTATTGCACCCCCTTAGAATGACACCAGAAACTAAGCCAATTATTAAAGCCATTCATCTTTTGTTCTTATTGTGGCATCATCCTTGGAGAAGGTAAATGCTGCTCAATGCTGGGTTCATACCAGCCTGTAACACATTCCCAGAGCCCCATGATGTCTTTCTTCATATAGTCTAGGGAAGTACGTCTCCGATCATTTACACCTGGACTATGACAGAGTCATACTGGTAAATTGTGGTCCAATGACCTGAGTGCACACGTAATGTGGTGGATGGTAGCTCCTGATAAGCAAGTGACCGTGACTTTCTCTTTGCTCAGCCTGGTAAGAGGGACATCAGTGTGTCTCACGATGGCGTCTCCAATGATCAGAATGTTGGACTGTGTGGTGGGCTTGGGTGCTTATGGGCTTAGAAGTAGAGGCTCCATGAGATGTGGCAGTATGTGTGGGTGTTGTTTTGAAAGAGTGCATTCGGGGCTGCTAAGCTTATTTGTTATGAGTACTTCATCTAGGGGGTCTTTGGGGTTTAGGAAGGTTACATTTAAGTCACTCTGCATATGCGGGTCTATATATCTGCTTTGAATCGTGTGCGATGGGTACAGCACGTGTACTACTGACAACCTTACTGATATTAGGAGTACTTTTATGTGAGAGTTTTGCTTCCAGTGACATGTTTGTGTAAATACATGTCTCACATACTATCCCAGTTTGAGAATTAACTGGCTGTCAGTACACATAAGGCAATTTCTACATTGCCTCAGTATGCCCACATCCACCAAGCTGGTAATGAAGATAGTGGGAAAGTTCACATCCATGCTTATTACGGACTTTTTATTGATTAGACACAGTTGGAGTGAGAATATAAAGCAATGTCAGGAGTATCTGGTTTGCAACTCCAGGGACAGTGCTGGTCGCTGCAAACTAGTTGGTCCTTTGTACAACTAGGTATTGGTGAAATTTCTCAAGGTGTCTGTCTCTATACAAAGCAATGCCAAACACTTGAGAAGAAACTAATAAGTACACCCTAAAAACTTAAAGATGAAGTACTTAGACAGATATTCTGAAGTTAGAAACAAATCAAGCAGTACTTACTGAAAGCAAAGAGCGAGCTCGTCAAGAATGACCAAGAAAGGGGCATTGTGTGAATGGCTACTGCTTGGCTACTACTACTGCTGGTTTCACCACAGCTTCACTCTGTTGGAATAAAATGCTCCTTTGCTTTTTCTCTCACCAGAAGCAAAACATTAGCACCAATCCCAAGATAAGAAGTAAGCCACAGCCTGTTTGGTGATCCACAGTCTTGTCCCAGATAATGCAATGGTCTGTAGGCTCGTTGTAGCCTTTTCCTGGTAGATGCCTTGAATAGCACCCAGACCAAGCAGGAACATTAAGGAAAGAACCACGCTGTCCAACCAGGAGCAGCCAGGAATCGATGCATTCTGCTGCTCCTCTCACTAGGAGCAGAATATAAGCATAAGTTTTCAGCTGTCACCTGTGAAGCAGTTTAGGCCTTCCGGTGGATCAGCAGTCTCCAGGAAATAATGTCCTTCTGCTCCTTCTCTCTTCAGGAGAAAACAGAAGCAATAATCCTAATACGACAACTGAGACACAGAATGTGGGCTCTCCAATAACTGGTGGTCTTGCAATAGATGTTACAGATTTTAAAGATAAGATGGAAATAGACAGTTAATATCCCAAGCACTGCAGTGTGCACTAAGAGTTAGATATGAAAGAGGGGGTAACATAAGCTTTAGCTGTCTAAGTGGACAGCCACTAATTTTAAAAGAGAAAGACAAGACTGAAAGGGGGTGGGCACTCTGAATTATGGTTCTATGGAATATTGTGGGATGAGCAATACATATAAATAGTTGAAGGGAAGTGATTTATGTGGTCAAATTAATGTAAGGAGATGGCAACTAGAAAGACCATTGAGTTTAAGAACAACAGCTCCAGGGTGGGAAAGTGGCAACAGTGTGTGTGTGACTCAGACAGCTGTGGTCTCTTTCTTAGTTTTAATATGCAATTAAAAGCAGAATACAAAAAAAAACAGCATAAAGAAAACAAATCACAACATACAAAACAGAAGCAATGCAAAATACAAGAAAACAAAAGCAAACTAACCTTTCCCTCACAGCAAGTTGTAGCAGAGTCTGGGTGAGCTTTTCTAGTAAAGCAAAATGAGAGTCAGAACATAAGCGGTAGCACAGGTCGCGAGAATGGCCCCTCCGGAGATTTGGGGGGGGGGGGGGAGTAGTTAATTCAGAAATTTTCACTTACTCCTGTGGAGGGTTAAGCCTAAAAGATAAGGACCACCTCGGGGCAGTTGTATGGTGGAGGTCTTGTGAACAGAGTCCCATGACTGCTCTGGTGCATCAGGCTTTCGCTGGCCTCTCCACTCTGATGTACCTGTGGGAGCAAGATTTGTTTTATTCTAGTTCTTTATTTTGCTTTATTTAATTTGTAGACAGAGAGTGAGCCCAGGTAGTTCCCTAAGATTGTGGGACCAGCTATCCAGCTATGCTAGTTGCTCGTTCGATGGTCTTTGTTGGTACAAAAGTTTATTGCTGAAGCCTCGTTCAGAGTAGCTGTTTGCTTCATTTGGAGCTCATCTGTGAAAAAATTCTTAATTACGATGGATTCTAGGCAGTCAAAAAATACACTGTTGTAGAACTTAAAGATCCTTTATTGGTTTTCAAGAAGACATTCAAGCGCTGCTCTGTATGTTTTATATTTCGGAAAGTGAGCTTATGTATTGTAAAAGATGGGACGTCTCCAGGGTTATAGCCATTCAGGATGAGTGTGTTGTAGGCATTTCTCTTTATTGAAAAATTTGTGACGTCGCTCTTGGCTGTTAACGCTGGGAGCTTCCCATTTAGTTATTGAAAAGTTTAAACCATGCATTATAGATAATTATCTAAAAGCCAGACTACATGAGAAATTTGCCTTGAGTAAATAGTAGAAAGACTAAGTTATAAACAGTACGTGGGTCAGATTGTAATAGGCAATTCACTATTCGACAAAAGTCTCTTGTAGACTAAATGGACTCTGCCGCGCTTTTGTAATCTTCTTCAGGAATGCTTTCTTCTGAGTATTTTTAAGTCTTATCTGGTTCAGACTCACAAAATATACTTAATGATAGATTCCTCTTTTGAGATGCAGGTTGCGCTGTTGCTCCTGACAAAACTCATTTTACTTATATCCCTGGCCAAATTTTCCCCACGGTGGGGCAGCGGTTAGCGTTGCCGCCTCATAGCAAGAAGTTCTCTGGTTCGGTCCTCGGCTGGGGTGCCTTCTGTGCGGAGTCTGCATGTCCTCCCTGTGGTCGCGTGAGTTTCCTCCGGGTGCTCCGGTTTCCTCCCACATGCCAAAGACATGCTGTAGGTGGATTGGACACTCTAAATTGGCCCTAGGTGTGAGTGTGTGCCTTTTGTGGAAGGTTGGGCGCTGGGCTGGCAACTCAACACCGTAAAACTCCACTGCCAATCATTAGCGGACAGGTGATCCACTGTGGCAACCCCTGACCGGGAAAAGCTGAAAGAACAAGTATAAATACCATCTCAAGTCTCCCCTGTAAAGAGAATATTACCCTAGTGGGACTAACCTTGTTAACAAATGATAAAAACAAATAAATAAAAAGAAAAAAAGAAAAAATAAATTACACAGTGAAATCGCTCTCTCTCACTTTTTTTTTTTAATTTATTAGCTTACTAACTGCAGTTCTGGACACACTGGTGAAAATTAGCAATGTTCTGTGGACTCTAGTTTTACTAAGTTTAAATAACACTGCATTGTAGCTCCTTGCTACTGTTAATATCCTAGACAATACTGCAGTGTTGCCAGTTATTGGGGTGGATAGAAACCAAATGAACTTACGATTGCACTTTTTGATCACTGCTGTTGTTGCACTTCTGCTTATTACAGATTATTGTATTGCTACAGCATTTAAAACTGCTCAACAGGTACTGCACAGTCAGTACTAAATCACCTGTCTCAGAATATTAATCAGCAGACTGCATTACTGGTACTGGGCGGAAACTATTTGCTTTACAGTTACTGCACTTCGGAACTATTCATTTAGACTAACCGTAGCTACTGCTCTCCAGTTACTGTACCCAAATCCACTGGACTAGGGTGTTACTCACAGCTGCTACTAGTTAGTTTTACTCAGTAAGCTAATTTAGGATCTGCCTATCCGATATACATTTGGTACTTGTTACTGATCACCATTTTCCTCCTGCACATTTCTAACATTTCACATTTTCAATAAATCACCTTACACTGAAGTTGTTAAAAAGCACTGCCTAGGCCTACCAGGCTAAAGACAAGAAACCTCAGTGATTAGTTCACACAGCAACACGTCACCCTCACACTGCAAACTCACAACAGTAAATGGACTCAAAGCCCTTAAGGCCCAATTAGATTGCAACTACCCAAGGCAGTGCCTTTCAGGCATAAGGACACCACTCTCACCACGGTGGATAAGAACAGGGTGACATCTTTCTGCAGCCAGGATCTGGGATGCAACAAGGGCTCTTAAAATTCTCCATTCTGACAAATCTGATTATGAAATGATATTGGCCCATATGGGGATGAATGACCTTAGTGGGGCAGGCAGAAAGATATGACTAAGCTTGCTATGCTATGCATGTTTCTAAGGCAGGAAAGACACTGGTCTTGAGTGATATTTAGCCATCTCCCAGAATGATGTAAAGATTCAAAGACAAGAAATGATATCACCTCATAACAGATTCCTTTGGACACTATATTTGAACTTAATTTATAAAACCATATTTTTCAGTGTAGAAATCACACTAAACAAGATTAACACTTCACTGCTTGTAAACCCCCCCCACCCCCGAGTCCACTTCTAAACATGCTAACCAATTTAACACCTAAGCTGAAATCCTCAATAATTTGCATATCTTTTGTCTGGGGGATTTCAACAATCCATCAACAAACTGGCAGACATAAATTGTTAAATTCCTTACACAAAATTTAAGCAGCCTACTAAGGGCCCAAATGACACTGACCTTGACCTCACAAATTAGTTGTCTTCTTGCACACCCCCATATGTTTCATCTTCCCTTGTTAAACCAAACTATAAATCGGTGACCTTTTCCCTTAAAAACTACGGGTATTCCCCCCTGCAAATACCTCTGTGTTTAGGCAGCTATCAAAAGCAAACTTCTTTAGTTACTTGATGCACTAAATAAATTCCACTGCAATCCTTCTATAATAAACCTCATTGCTAAAACTGCTATCTAACCTCTGAGTTATATTCGCACTTGTATAGTTGTATTGATAAGACAGTCCTTACCCCCACAGAATACAATCAGAAATTAAAAAAATGTTGTGGAATATCCATATAAATAAATGAAATAATACGATTAAGAAAGTCCTTATTGCTTTTAAAATATCTCACTCTACCTATCTGAAAAGCACACTTAAGCAACTAGTAAGGGAACCATTATAAAGCCCAAAGCTGAATATGAACTTAAGATAGCCACTAAAACCACAAATAACTGCAAATCTTTCTTTAACTATGTCAGGAAATTAAGAGCTAATGCTCAGCAAAGTTCAAAGCCAGTCCCCAATAACACTGCCCACTCTGACTCAAAGGAAATAGCCAATATCCTAGTTAACAGTGTGTGTGTGTGTGTGTGTGTGTGTGTGTGTGTGTGTGTGTGTGTGTGTATATATATATATATATATATATATATATATATGTATACATATATATACATACATACATGTACACACACACACACATATATATATATATATATATATATATATATATACACACATATATATGTATTTACATATATACATATTTTATTTTACTTTAACATTAGTTTACCAGGAAAGTCCGACTGCAGCAGAGCCCATTTTCAGGGGAGGCCCAGAGAGAAAATGTTTTTGGAATGAGGAAGGAATCCCATGCGAATGCGGGAAGGACATGCAGACTCTGCACAAAAGGCACCCCAGCCAAGAATCAAACCGGAGAACCTCTTGCTGTGAGGTAACAACATTAACTGCTGCACCACTGACTCGCCGCCACACACACACACAAGCACACACTACAGTGTGCTTGTCCTAAAGCTGGGGCTACTACTATGCAATGCACAGTTTGGTGAGTGTGGATGTGTTGACCAGACTGCTGCATGTTGGATTTATTACCTCTGCTAGCAGCCAGTCATGCAGTGGGTCAAGATGCTTTCAGCATCAGCCACTCTTTCCTCCTGTCAGTGGCTCTTCCAGATCCAGGGTCACTAAATTAACCCAGGTCATCTATACCACAATCAGGACTTTATCACTTATGTGCCATTGAGTGGACAATAATGTGATTTTTAATAAGGGAAGTTTTTATAAATAGCCGTTCTGGATGCCACGTTTCAAAAGGCTCCACATATTTGTGTTATCTCCATACTAGTTTTGATTTAAAGGAAGCTTTCTCACTATGTTAATTTGTGCGTTTTTGACCTTGTCACCAGAATTAAACTAATTTCTTGATTCGACATCATTCACAAGTCCGAGGCTGTATCTTCAAATACATCTCCTGATTTTTGGAGATTACACAACAATGTATGCTCAATGTAACAATGTAGTTTGTCTATGTCCCAGGTTATAGATGAAAAGGGTCCCAAGGGACAACCTCGCCACCCAGCTATTACACGTGTTAAATAAATACAAAAGCAAATTAATAAATACAAAACACAAGGATGTATCACTTAGTGTCTTCTGAGCTGCAACAGAGGCCATTAATGATATACTTTGATTCACAAGTGTCAAAATCAAACATGCTCACCTTCAGTGCTTTGAACAGGTTCATGGCTCAGTGTGACTTGCTCTGCTGATGAAGAATCTTCTACAGATTCCGGAACAGTATCACCAGTTAACTCATCACTGGGCCCATCATCATTTGAAGGGGTAGCTGAAAGAAATTGCAGCAATTACTGCAGTGATCTTGATAGATGGAAGCTGCAAGTTCAGTACAGGGGTACAGATACATGAGAGACTAGGTAACAGTCAAATATAGCTTATAACAGAAGTGGTCTAGACAGACTTTTTATCCAAAGGCACTGACTGGCAGTACAAATACAAATCATGCCAAGAATGGTCAGGCTTGCACAGTAACTTGAAAAATAAAAATGTCACATTATATGTTTCTTACTGAGACTGTTGCAATAAGCCAGCTAAGTACCACCTCGTATGTAATAACTCAGTAAATGGAAAGTAAACAAGTTAAGAAATTCTATAAAAAAAAAATCACATCACTAAATGGAAAGTTATGAAAGACATTAGCCATATAAAGTTAGAAAAGGCAACTTAAGCATGATATACCAAGATCTCACATTCTTCTTAACCCTCACAGCAAGGGGTTCTCCGGTTTGATTTTTGGTTGGAGTGCCTTCTGTGCGGAGTCTGCATGTGTGCCTTCTATGAAGGTTGGGCACTGGGCTGGCAATTCGACACAGTAAATATACCACTGCCAATCAATTTGTGGACCGGTGATCCACTGTGGCAACCCCTAACCGAGAAAAGCCGAAAGACATTGCTTATATAAAATGAAGCACATGTTTGTGTTTCCCCTGTTAAAATTATTGAAAGGCTTTGCAAGAAATCTATTGTGGACAATTAATAACTGTATACACTCACCAAGGGGAAGCTGTAGACACGGAGTCCAAGCTTGTTTACTATACCAAAAGTTTACTTGTTTTGCTTTACAGAAGGCTGGATATATACCGGAGTAACAAATACATTATTGCAATGAACTAAAGACTATGCCTTAACTAGAATGCTACATGGTGATCTGTGATGATCCTGGGTAAGGTGCACTACTACCCTATAAGTTCTGTTACATGTGTAGCTCACAGACTTGCAGCATAATTGCTTTTGGCTAAACAGGGTGGGACCCTACCTTACCTTCCACTTCCTAAGGTTATTTACTAATAGACTCAGATGATATGCAACACTAACTGTATGATTACCTTTGGCTAAATGCAGTTAGACATGCTAAACTTAACTGCTGTACATAGTAAGAACCACCTCCTTTAAAATACTAGTCAATTTAACTCTTACCTCTAACATGTATGCACAAAGATCATCAAAACATAATCCATTACTTCATTATCAATGTTGCTTAAAGTACACGAGAGAGACAGAGAGAGAAAGATGCACACAGAAGCATACACACTCATCATTCATGGTCTTATTATCCTCCTACACCAGCCTCTTGTACCCCACATCACTTCGGGGGGGGGGGGGGATTCCTCAGATTCACCAACATATAAACAAACACCAGTCACTATTACTAAATGCAGAACTCTCTTTCTCACTCCCCAACCTCTTCAACTGCCTTTAGTTTTAATGTTGTAACCTCTGCTGCAGCTAATGGGAGTCACACAACTATAGCAAATATATTAAAATACCAGAATAAAAAGACAGAACTGCTTACAAATTCTGATGTGAACACCACTACTACTAAAACTAAAACAGGAAGGTTGGCTAAATATATGCAATTAAAGTTATGCGGAAAAAAAATGAGTCATTGCAAAAACCTGAAGACCTAATCTCAGCATTAGTTAGTATTAAATGCCTACCAAGTATTTCAGAGCCAAAGAAGATATGCAAGCATGGTTATGGTATACTACTGCTTGTCAAAAGGAAATTACCTGCATATTAATCAAACCTTTACAAATGCAAATGACAACGATCATACTGGTAAATCTGCAAATGTTTTGTGGCTGAACTAAAGATTAAAGTTGGACCGTTGTATAACCCCTCCATACTAAAAGACATAACTTCATATCTTTTTATTATACTCCCAAATGTGGGATGTAAACAATTTATTCTTAAATAGAAAATTTCAATGTGTCAAGGAACCCTCAAGGGGAACATGTCCCCTCAAAACATGTTCAGTGAAAATTTGTTCTTTCAAATATTTCAATGAACTAGCAAGCAACACCTTAAAAAGTAAACCACACTGTTCTGAACTGGTATGCAGCAAACATCCAAGTAAGTATTTAGTGCTTATGCCAACAAATTGATCCATTTCCCCAAGCACACTACTATGACAGTTTCCTATATGAAGGAATTAAAACTTCCTGGAATCATTACTGTATACTGGCCTTTAAAACAGCAAAGTCACACATACCTGTACCAGGAAATAGAACAGACTGGACTTGATAGTAAGCAGCCAGACTGTGAAAGCATTCTACTTAACATATTTCTACCATTACTAGAAGGAAAAAAATCAAAGGATAGCCTGGTCCATGGTTAATATCCAACCATAACTTATTTAATCCTGAACAGCAGAAGGCTAATTAAATAAGCCTTTAAACAGAATGCTTTAAACAAAGGACGCTCTTCTGGAATCCAATTATATTGGGAGCTATAACAAAAATGTACCAAGAGAACCAAGTCAAGCAATCAAACAAAGGCAGGACTTGGTGCTTGGCAAACGACTTTTTTTTTGGGGGGGGGGGGGGCAGAACTCTAGCTAGAATGGCACACCTTCCAGATATTGCCCTTTAACTTGCATGATGAACAAAGTTATCCTCATTACAAGGGGGCAAAACAGCATTTGCCTTTTTTTTCCTTGCTTAACTGCTAGACATACATTTGGAAGACTGGCTACTGTGGCAAGAACAGCTCAAACAGGTTGCACCCCCCCCCCTCGTAGTACTCCACAGTCTGTGATGTTCATTTATGAACATCTAAAAACATCAATATTTCTGTGACATTCAATGTCTTCAATCAACTCTGCAAGGAACTGATCACTACTTGTCTACCAAAACATAATTTAACAGCATGGCAGACTAACCAGGACAATGTACATTCATGGCAGTGTAGATGGATATGAGAACATGGTACTGAATGACACCAATCAACAAGTCCAAAGGAGACTGACACCTGGTATGGTGGTGGCACACTCACTGTCAGCCCAATTGGCATCACCATGCCACAATTAGGATTCCTGGTGGTAGGATGGCCAGCAAAACAATTCAACCTACAGCCACAAGGTATGTGACACAAAGCAAAACTGTAAGCAATTATTTAATTATTAGCAACAAAGCAAACAGACAATGAAGCAGGCGATTAACCAATATAAAGAGTAGAACATACATTCCAAATTTGTACCAATGCCTGGACAGACTTTCTTGCCTCCTCTAGCATATCATTCTGTTTTCCTATATTACACCAAATGCTGAAAAACTTAGGAAAAGAAACATGTCCGTGAACACAAGGGTCTACACATGGATGAAACAAGTATGTCTACCAATGTATAAGCAAACACTAGTAGCTACTACTAAATGCAGAACTCCTGTCGGTCTCTCCCTCTCTCACTAACCTCTTATTCCCACTGGCAAAGGAGATCATGGTGGCACTTCTTTAGGCCACTGTAGTGAAGCCAGCACTACTCTTCAAAGTGGAAGGTGTTTATGACACAACTCTCCACTCTGGCAAGAAATCTACTTTGTCCTGGGGTACCTCACAGAAGTGCCCCAGCAGCCACTCACAATGGTGGCAATACAGGAGGAAGAGAAATATTTAAGTATCCCTCCTACACCAAGTGGGAGCCCTTCCAGATTCAGCCCCTTCAGAAGCCACTTCATTTAACAGGTTTCTTTCAGTGGGAAACACTATCTGATTCACGGTGATGTGCACTGCAGGAATCAGGTGATGCACCAACAGACAGCAGAAAAGTGCAATATGGCCTAATGCCAGTACATAGTCAAGTGTCAACAACACTGCTGCATGGGGGCAGGTGTGCTGGGCAAAAGATATTGGCCCTGAACAGGCAGATTAAGAAAACTGTGGCCCCATGTAAATCATGAACCTGCCCATGCATATGTGGATGCATGCGGATGGTCAGGTATTAGCCTTATTGTACAATGAAGAGCTGCAAGACATTGCACTAAATGTGTAATTCAGACATATTTACCCTAAATCGGTTCATCAACACAACTGCCACTTCATGAGCTTAAAATAGCCTGATGTAAACAACCGTTGCAATTGTGGTGTTCCTAATTTTTTCAGGATTAGTGACAGGATGATAAAAGAAATATTTATATTGGTCTAGGGAGGGAAGAACTGTTCATCTACTTTAATAAGAGTAAACAGGCCATTAGCAAGGGGAAGAGTGACTGCATAACTATTATTCTTTTACTGTTGTCGTGGTTGCTCCACAGTAATATGCTAACAGTGGGACTGTGAAAACAGGGAGGGATGTGAAGTATCTCTGCATTAAATAAACACACTGGTTTACATATAACAGAAATGAGGAATATCTACTGTATAAGGGTACACAATACCACTGGCAGGATTACAGACAAATAACTGCAACTTAATTTTGGGAGGGGAGGTTGCTCTACAACAGCTTCCTTTTTTAAGCAAGGCTCAAATGACCAATTTACCATCGTAACAGGTACAAGCAAGCAAAATCTGAGGGAAATGCTACTCAATGCTAAAAGTCTAAACCTCAAAATGCACTCACTTGAGGCACTCCTTAAAATGGAGAACATGGACAACTGTGCAGTGACAGAGACCTGGTTCAAAGCTCCAGAGAGCACCCCTGCATTACCAGGCTTCAATTCATACCACACCTTTCGGCCACCTAACCCAGAAAGAAGCACTAAAGGCGGAGGCGTGTCCATATTCATTAAGGATATCCACACCTCCAGGCTAGTTGCACAGCATAATGCATCCAAGATTATCCAAGTGCAACTAACTCTTGGCAAGACCGCAATCCAAATTGTAGCTTGCTACAGACCCCCCCCACCATGCCCTAGGATTCACACTCCTCATTTCTTGATACACTGGAAAGTATTAGGGTACAACCCAACACCCTAATAATGGGCGATTTCAACTACCCCACCATTAACTGGGAAAACTACTCATGTACCAACTCTTTTGCTCAACGTTTTCTAGAATTCATAAATTCCAACGCCTTGGATCAACTTATTCACACCCCTACCAGGGGCAGCAATATCCTAGACCTGGTCAATACCAACATGGGAAACTGGTGTTCCACACCAGAGGTCAATTCCTCGTTGGTCAGATCCAACCACAAGCTAATCAGCCTAGACATCCACATCCCACCCCCAGCCCCAATTAGGGAAACCATCGTAAAAATCTTCTCCAAAGCCAACTTCACACTTCTTAAGACAGAAGTGGCAAACTTCATGACACCCATGCAGACGGACAATAGAGGTATGACTGCCGAATCCTACACAAATGCACTTTATAAGCACTTACATAAGTGCATGGATCATGCTATCCCTAACAGAACCAAGATGTTATCCTCCAAAAAAGGAAGCCAATCTGGTGGTCTTCTGCCATAAACAAACTCTACAACAGAAGAAAGAAACTGTTGCAAAAAAGAGTAAAATCCCATGACTGGAGGAACTCCCTGGTCAACCTCAGTAAGAAGCTGAGATCCCTCATAAAATCCTCCAAAGCTAGTTATGAAAACAAAATTGCCACTGACTCTAAAGACAACCACAAAGCATTCTATAGCTATGTCAAGAATCTAAATGGGAACACTCAGATCTGCTCTGAGGTACAGCACAATGGCACTAAATATACAGAACCAACTGATATTGCCAACATCCTAGCAGATAGGTTCAGTGCTAACTTTACCCCCCTCTCACCCCCTACAGGGCCCATCTCTATACCGGAAGAATGCAAAGTTCCTATAATCATGGCTGCACAGGTAAAAAACACTCTCCAAAGCCAAGAACACAGCATCCATGGGACCTGACAAATCCCAGGCTGCATTCTACATGAACTACAGAATGAACTGGCACCCTACCTAAGTACCATGTTCAATCATAGCCTCACCTCAGGCTTTGTACCCACTGAATGGAGCACCACGACGGTTATCCCACTCCACAAAGGGGGAGCCACGACGGACCCCGGGAACTAGCGCCCCATTAGCCTGACGAGCCTGGTCTGCAAGGCCATGGAACGCATCATCGTGGAACTCATAAACAAAGACAGTGGTAATCTCCAAACTCTGGACCCTACCCAGTTTGAATTTGTAAACGGCAGATCATGTCTCCTAAACCTGATTGACTTCTTTGAAGCAGTAACCAAAGCCATAGATGAGGGTAAAATGGTTCACACAGCTTATCTAGATCTCACCAAGGCTTTCGACACCATCCCCCACTCTGGAATTATAGATAAGCTCACTAACTAGGTATAAATCCCTATGTCACAAGATGGGTTGCCAACTGGCTCAAGGACAGAACCCACACTGTGAAAGTAGCGGATTCCAAATCCAACATCAGACCAGTGACAAGTGGAGTACCACAGGGTTCAGTCCTGGGTCCTCTCCTGTTTGGTATCTACTTCTCTGAAGTGCAGGCCAACACAGAAGGTCTTTGGCTAACAAAGTTTGCAGATGACTACAAACTAGGAGCCATAATCGAAACTCCTAACGATGTGGACAAACTACAAAAGGGCCTCACTGAGACAGATACCTGGTGTCAAAGCCATGGCCTGAAGCTCAATGCCAAAAAGTGTACTGTCATCACCTTTGGTAAAAACTCTGTACCCATGAACTACCACATAGCTGGTAGTCTACTTAATGCCGAAAATGTGATGAGACCTTGGGACACAGGTGGACAGTAGTCTCTCCTTTGATAATCACATCGCCACAGTGGTCAAGAAATCCTTCTACGTGGCTCATCTCATCACAAAAGGATTCTCATCCAGAAAAAAAGAGGTCATTGTTCCCCTCTACTCATCACTCATTAGACCCATTATAGAGTACAACGCCCCTTTTGGTATGTACCTCACAAGACATCTACAACAACTGGAAAGACCACAGAAATACCTCACAAAGAGGATTACTGGCCTCAAACAGATGCCCTATGCAGACCGTCTCAAAAAAACTACAGTTTTACTCCATCGCACATCGCCTACTCAGGGGCGATCTCTGCCCAACATACAAAGCTATGTCAAACCCAGAGCTGTTGGACATGCTCCACTTAAAGAAATCCCAATCCCTCCGAGCTACACGCTCTAGAGACCTAAACCTTGTCACCACAATAAACAGAACATGCTGGAGGGATAGATTCCTGTCCCAGAGACTTCCCATACTCTGGAACAGACTACCTATCTATGTCAAACAGAGCTCCTCATTAGCACTCTTCAAGAAAAATCTTGATGATTGGATGGGAAATGGGAAATTCACCCCGGGGATAACTTCTGTGGCTCTGCTCGACAGGGACACAGGAAAATAATTTTCTTGGGTGGCGAAAGCCAGGGTACATTTTTTGGCTAGGCTTGTATGGGCCCTAGGGCCGATATCCTAGTACCTACCTATGAATGGGGAACATGGGGAATGTTACAGTGATGAAAGAGATATGACAGGGCATAGATGCAGGCAGTAGCAGCTCACCAAAAGCTTGGCTGTGGGGCTGCGTAAAGTGGAGTATGGCTCCTGGTAGGAAGCTCATACAGATAGAAGTTTGTTGTAATACACAAAATCTGTATCTATGGATCAGATATGGTACATAGTGGATGGAGTGGGACAGGGGGAGACGCACTAGATAACTGATACAGGGCAAAGGTGAAAATGTGGGGCACACAATAGATGTCTATGCTGGTCTACATCCTGTCCTAACCAGACTGTTACCAGGAAGTACTCTGTAATAATGGAGTATGGCACCTTATGGCAGGACTGCTGCCACATGGGTTTCCAACCAGGACAGACAGTGCTGCACATATTTTGTGCCCACTCAATGTCCACAATTATATGTAAATACACAACATATGAACAGCGGAAGCATCTTAAGATATTTTCCAGGTACAGAGAGCCTGATATGTCACTGCAGGCCTTCTGTGAAAATAGATGGCAGATATTTAACACAGACAAGACCAACTGGGCCTTTTGGGAAATTGTTTAGCATGAGGTGGTGGCAAATGTTAATGCAGTCTGTGGCCAAAATAGGTCAGTCCATGTGGTTTAATGCTGGGTTAAAACTATGATCCTGCATGCCTGCACCAGTGCTCACACCGCTGCATGGAATAGGCTAATCATAGGTGGGGATCAAATGGTACAGACTAGCCTCATCTCCACACTGGACTTCCTGGTACCTCTGTCTAGTGACAGTAAAAAGATGCTGACACTTGACAGAGGCCTGGATGTGGGACCAGAATTGGATGCACAGTCCTGCGTCTATGTTGGGGATGCACCACATTGGTATTTCCTTATGGTAGTAACACAATTTTGTAGCATTTCAGTGCTGTAAGCTCAGGGATACTCAACATTACCTTATCTCCTATACAGGAACATCTGGGATACAGCCACAAAGGCATAAGACACAAGGTACATTCACTTACATTCTGTACATAACTACCCGTAGAGGTGTTGTAGCACTGGAAGTGGATTCCTCTTCTTCAGAATATAAAAAGACTGAGTGGGCTTTCATTTTTAAGTTGGTCTGCCCTGAAATGGTTTATACACAGCCCTCAAATGTGAAGTAGCTTCTGCACCATAACAAAACATACTTATGCAGCCACTGTCATGGTGAACAAGAATAAAGGCCTGTGACCCTGTTGACCTACATTTGGCCAACAATTAAGGCAATGAAAGAGCCTAGTAAGAGGAGATAACAATAGGCCACCAACATCAGCACAATCACTGGGGGAGTGTTGCTTTCCAACTTGACACTGACCTCCTAGCAGCAGCTAGGGTATAACGCAGTATCATGCATCTGAGCATGGTCATGACAAACATGGCTCAATCAATATAGTCAAAATCAGAGGATGCATGGGGGCCCCACTTTGGTGGAATGTATACTTGGGTTACATGGGGGGAGGGGTTGGCCTACATATAAATTTAGGTCCCCTATGGCTGCCTGCATGATCTTAAACCAATTATTACAAGCTAACAGGGCACTGCAGATTAAATCTTCACTGAAAAAGCAGATACCCATGAGATAATGTGGGGTGCAATGATCAGTACCTCAAGGAGGAATTAACAAGATGTACAGACCAAGTACAGGGGTAATGACTGGCAGACCTTGGACAAAATAATCTAGAAATATGTATACAATTATGAAATGTGTTCATAAACACAGAAGCCTATGACACCAAAGGAAATATGTCTAACCCCTGGACTAGCAAACCTCAGGCATATGCATATCAGATGTCCACGAAATATGAATAACAGTCTGTTTGGGACTGGGTGCCCGACTCATTGGTAATCTGTTCCATAAGCATCACCAGCACAACAGCTGGTAACTGCTTGAAAAAAAAGTAGGTAAAAAAGATGGTCTTTTGATCCACAACAATAAAAGGAACAAGACTCACCCTGGGAATCCTCTCCAAGGAAGGATATTTTCTTTTAATACTTTTCAACTTTTGTCAGGAAAAAAGTACATTACCTCCTGAACTGGGTGGGACAAGTCTTAACTTCAGGTTCTGGTGATAGACCGGCTCCACTCTGATGGAAAGGTCCAGCAGTACCTATGGACTGCTCCTGAAGACACGATCAGTGTCAATTTCCATTTTTAAAGATGTTATTTTTTATGGAAATCCCCTGTGCTTCCCTTTTTCCTTAAGCTTTTTTTTTTACTGAGAATGCACAAATGTACACAGTGAAAATGTATTTGTTTGTACTGTTGATTTGGAAAGTCTGACTAGGTCGTAAAACCTCTTTTTATCAGAAGCTCAGGGAGAAAAACTCCAACATGAAAAATTAACCACAATGAAAATAACACAGAAATGAATATGATTAACTGACAATGAAAACAGTATAAACATGAACAACGAACAGCAGCAACAAATGAGGGTTAGAAATATCATTGGCAAATATGATGCAGAGAAAAATACTGGGCTCTAAAATATATGCAATACATTAATTATAAACAGATATTAGATGCAGAAATATCACCCACACATTATGAAAAACAGCCTAATATACTGGCAGTACACAAATTATAAACAGATATTTGGTTAACTGTCAAGAGCATGAAAGTACACACTGACGGAATGAGGTAAGACCGTAAGAAAAACACGTGTGTATGTTGAATCGCAGAAGGGGTCTACTGTAAAGGAAGCAGAACTATGAATTAATAAGAAAAATAATTAATAAGAAACAGTCCCTACAATTAACACTGCAGGCTGGAATGGTCAGAGTCTGGGAATTTAGGAATACATTTTGGAAGTGAGTCAATACCACTTGTTGAAGCTCAAGCCAAACACACACACACAATGACTTCAGTAGGGACTTAAAAATTTAGCAGAAGCCTACTGTTTTCTTGTGAGGAGTAAATCACTTCTAATGGTTAGACACTGGAATAAAGCAGCAAGACTTTAGTGGTAAATGTGGAACATTCGACTTCCCTGCTATCTGGGTTAAGCACTGTCAACCTAATAATGTTCAAGCAATAAAAAAAATATGAGATTCAAAAGATGCCTGCACTTAGTTGTGAGGACAAGATCAAGAAAAACATTTGTCAGAGACTCACACAACCCCTAATGCTTAGTTCACACACGGTGCAACTCAGAAAACAAGCTGTTTATGATCAACTAAAGTGGCCTGTCACTGCAATTCGCCATCCACCTCAGTGCAGAGCCACTGATACTGTTCGACAAATATCAACATCCCAGTTTTTTTCTGAGTATGGGTTACATGTGACACAAAGTTTTCACTTCATCCTTCTGTGCCAGGGAGACAATTAAAATATACTTCTGAATGTTTATACAGCTATAGTTCCAGGTTTAGATAATAAACTCTGCATTTCAAAGGGAAATGACTGCGCTTGCAAGCACATGCATTTGTATCAATTTTTAATATTTTTAACTACACATTTTTATTAACTAAACTGAAGGCATACACAACAGCAGCTTTTTTACAGAAACCAGCCAAACTCCAACTGAGGTTCAGGTAGGTGTTATAATCTGAGCACTGTTCAGATATCTGTGAACACAAAGTTGACAGGACATGGCAATCACACAGTAACATGGCCCTTAAAGAGATGAGCAACAACAAATTGTGTCTCCTAACCTTGGACCCACAAAAGGAAGTGGTATAATAAAAATACAAATCTAGTACAAACTGTAAATATAAAAATAAATATCTTCAAAGTTGATTATGCCATCATGATTAAAGTAAACTGACCGGGCAAAATAAGAGTGGGGGAAAAAAAATCGAAACCACCAACCTTAAAATATACCCCAAATATATAATTTGACCATACAATGTTCAAAATGCTAAATCCAACAACAAAACAAAGTACAAACTAATGCGTACAAAAAAAATCAAGCAATCTCTCTCATTCACTACATTGGGAAAAAAACTAATTAAACATGCAATCTGAAAGGTTGCCGGGCAACCAGCACTGCATCCCATCCACAAAAAATTCAAAATATGCAAATACTTCAATAAAAATGAAAATAAATGCTTAAAATCAGCCAATCAGAGAATAGAGAAAAAGAGCAAAAGCTTTTTAAAATGAAAATGCACCAATATTCAAAAATATAGATAAAACACATTAGTACAAAAAAAAAAATCAACAAATATAAATAAGAACACCAAATATTAAATTAAAAAAACTTACCTCAGGAAAAAAAAAACAGTGTCCTATGCAGCTATACTGAAGGAGACAAAGTGAAATTTAAGTTAGGGTAAAGTGTTGTAACTATACCCCTCTCTTTCATAAAACCAGATAAAGCCTAAAGCAGCTGATATGAATGGAAAGAGGAAGGCAATTAAAATAAAAATGATCAAAAAATAAATAAATGGAATGGATCTAGAATGAAACCCTGACAGACAAGATACCACAAAACTGCATCACCAAACACAAATGCTCAAAATGTCAAACAGTCAAATAGGTGAAAAACGAAAACATGTTTTTGTAGCCCCCAGTGCCTCTCCTCCTCCCATCTGGTGAGGTCAAGTTTCCCCATACACTTCCTGGACTCAGTACTAACTTCATGGTTGCCCACATGAAGAAGGGAAAATCTCCCCAAATGAAGGAGTCACACTTGTCTACGGAAAATAGTCATTGTTCTGTTTGATTATATACACACACACGCATTTAAATATATATGTATATATATATATATGTATATATATATATATATATATATATATATATATATATATATATACACACACACACACACACACACACACACACACACACACACACACCATAGAATTTACTAAACAGTTTACCTGTAACTATTACTACTTGCTATAGGTATGCCCCACAATGCAACAATTCTCATTTACGGTGGATATAAAAAGTGTACACACCTCTTTTAAAATGCCAGGTTTTTGTGATATAAAAAAATGAGACCACAATAAATAATTTCAAAACTTTTCCCACCTTTAATGTGACGTATAACCTGTACAATTCAAATGAAAAACAAATCTGTTAGGGAAAAAATATAAAAAATAAAAAAAAAATGTACAATAAGCTGGTTGCATAAGTGCGCACATCCTTAAACTAACACTTTGTTTAAGCACCTTTTGATTTAATTACAACATTTAGTCTTCTTGGGTAGGAGTCTATCAGCATGGCACATCTTGATTGGCAATATTTGTTTTGTATTAACTGTACAGGTTATAGGTCACATTAAAGGTGGAAAAAGTTCTGAAATTATTTATTGTGGTCTCATTTTTTTATATCACAAACACCTGGCATTTTAACAGGGGTGTGTACACTTTTTACATCTACTGTACACCTAAATGAATAGACTGTATAGGTCAATCAAATTACATTACAGACATCTTTCTCACTGATGTCAGTGAAACACAACTTGACTACTCTAAGCATTTGCTGTAACAATTGCGATTTCGTGATGCACTGATACTAGGGATGGCACTACAGTCATAGTAGAAGAATACAACAGACATATAATGGGGTTGAAAATCACAGCTAGAGTTGGGTGTTGTAAAGTTCCAAACCTGTCATTTGTAAACGGGGAAGTGGACCACCAACACTGAATAATGTCATGTTCTGCAACATGCTGTACTGCAAGCAAGCACTTATTCGAGTTTGCTGCCTGACTTACCATGCAGTGACTGCTCTTTGAAAAGGGCAGGTGTGCATGCTCTGAAATTACAATTGTAAAGGCTAGTCAGGGCACTGTGGTGCAGCTCAAACTGAGTCATACACAGGAATTCTGATTTTCTATAATTGGCTGTGATCAGTAAGAAGGGTAACACTACTAATGCTACTGCCACACTCTTTGCTTCAGGTGAGGGCTTTTTCAGATAGTCGGACATTTCCCTATGACCAGCTTAAGCCATTTCAGAGCTGAGGGGGACCAAGAGCCTAGTCTAGCACTCAGCAGGTGCAAGGATGTGAACAAATGCTGAGCATGGCACATACTCCCCTTAACGCAGGCACACCTAAATGCAAAAATTTGGAGGATCGCCAATTTTGACACGATTTGGTTCTCCAGTTTGATTCGTTGTGCATGCTATGCAGAGTATGGACCTTCCTCTCTACCTGTCTGTGTGGATTTTTGCTAGGTATTCATATTTCATTCCACATCTCAAAGAGATACCCTAAGTGAACAAGTGGTGAATGTGATGTCCCCTTTACACATTGGGTCAGTAATCAAAGAGCCTGAATCCTCACCACTGACACGGGAGAGAGGCATTCACTTGGAATACAAATGGCTACACACAGTATTTTCAGATGCAGACTTCTCTGCATCAAGCACAATTTCTCTTAAGAGCATACAGGGAACATACTCAGTCCAGGGTCTGGGTTTCTCTGTCTCCCTCCAAGACCCCAATAAGGCTCCCCACTGGCACAGCTATAGGGTTAGGTCCTCAGCCGGGGTTCCAAGCCATGTCCTCCAACACACACACTATGAAAACAGTGCCTTGTGTCCCAGCTCCAAGCCGCTGGTACACACACACTGAGATTTTATTCACACACACACACACACACACACACACACACACACACACACACGGGAAAGGCTGGCACAGATTCACCTGCTGTGCTCCCTTCTGCCCAGGCTATAAGGTAGTTATCATTGCTACCAGAACCCCTGCCAGCTACTTTAAGGCTCTTACAAGGGTGCCCAATTATACTTATGTGAAATTAAAATTAATACAAATGGTAATGTTGACCAAACAGCCAGGCTTTCAGGAGTGAACAGAGTTATCACCAAATAAATATTGTGCAAATACTCTCAATCCTTAAATATTTTCTAAAAAGGACCAGCCACAATGAAAAGTTTAAATATATTTAATAATAAAAGAACATGAAAATACTAAATATCTATTTATAGTAAACACCAGAGTTTCAGTCACAGAGAATATTAAAAATAACACAGATGGCAAGTTTCATACAGTTACAGAAAAAAGTACAGTTTTGTACCTACCATAAATGCAGATGTTCGAGTGTTCACCCTGCTGCAGTCATCACACTTGGGTTATCCTGCCGTTAGGCGGTCCCGCAGTCGGCCCAAATTCCAAAGTCTTGGTCCGGCGTCGGTTGCTGTCGCTTCTTCCCTGACGTCAGTGCGCCAGGGGTATACAAGTGGCATCCAACACCATTTTCTTCAGTTTTTCTTGCCCCAAATGTCAGGTGCCCCCAACAGGTAGGCAAAAAAAAAAAAAAATATATATATATATATATATATATATATATATATATCTCCACACATGTAGCTATATAAAAAATAAAACAATACCCTTAGGCACAAGCAAATACACTACAGAGGTAGCATAGGATAGAGTGGCAGAGATAAATTCAGCTAGTTCAGAGGGGATGGAGGGAGGGTAACCTGGACTGCAGCAGGGTGAACACTCGAACCTCTACATTTATGGGAGGTACAAAACTGTACTATGTTCATCGTGTTACCCTGCTGCAGTCATCACAGTTGGGTTGAATCCCAAAGCTAAGGATGGGAGGTGGAATCAAACAGGGTTAGAAGGGGCTAGTAGGCCCTGCAAAACTGGAGTGGCGAAGCCAGCTCTAGTCTTAGAGTATAGTGGTAAGTGATAGTGTTTGGTGAAGGTGTGTACTGAACTCCAAGTTGCAGCTTCCAAAATATCCTTGGTTGTCACCCCCCTAAGGAAGGCTGTAGATGTAGCTGCTGCCCTGGTGGAGTGGGGCCTTATGCTAGCAGGAACTGGTTTTCCAGGATGGGTGTAGCAAAAACGTATGCAATGTCCTATCCATTTTGAAATTGTCTGTTTTGAGATAGCCTTTCCTTGTGATGCTGTAGCATAGGATACAAAGAGCTGGTCAGATTTTCTGAAAGCCTAAGTTTTATCCAAGTAGTAACGTAGTTGCCTGTGAATGTCCAAGGAGTGCAGGAGTCTTTCTCCTTTGTTCTGTGGATTTGGAAAAAAGGTGGGTAAAATGGATGGTTTGATTTAGAGCCACACTGGATACCACCTTTGGCATAAAGGAGGGGTTAGTTCGTAGAGAGACTCTGTCTTGATGAAAAATGATGAAAGGCTCCACTGCCATTAGTGCCTGTAGCTCTGAGACTCTTCTGGCTGAAGTAATTAGCTAGCAGCATGGCAGTTTTCCATGATATAAACTTTAAATCAGCTGAGAAAGCTGGCTCAAAAGGTGGTAGCGTAAGCTTTTCCAGAACAAAGTTGAGGTCCCAAGTTGGCGTGGGTGCTCTCCTGGGAGGCCTTATGTTTTTGGCCCCTCTGAGGTACTGCCTTAGAAGTGGATGTGAAAATAAGGGAGGGTCCATGTTGTAGTGAGCTGAAATAGCTGAGGCATGGATTTTAATAGATGAAAAGGAAAGTCCTTTGTGTAACATCTCAGTTAAATATTGTAGAATCTGAGGTATGTCCGGCTCAAGTGGATTTTGGCCTTTAGCTTGGTTCCAGGCGCAAAATCTTTTCCAGTTGTCTGAGTAGGCCTTCCTGGTGTTGGGCCTCCTGGCCTCCAGAATGACATCCATAACAGCCTGTGATAGAGGAGCTGGCTGGTTGTTTATGTGATTTGCCATGCAGCCAGACTTTAAGGTCTTGAGCTGGCTGTGTAGAATCTGGCTGTCTTGCTGTGTGAGCAGATGAGGAATTTGTGGTAAAATCCATGGTGGGCCATGGGCCATGTTCCTTAGTAGTGGGTACCAGTGCTGGCGTGGCCAGTCTTGGGCAATGAGTATCATTTGTGGTCTCTCCATTCTGACTTTCAGTAGCACCTTTGTTAGAAGGGGCAGTGGAGGAAAGGCATATACTGTAAATATTTTCCAAATGAATGAGTGCGTCCACTTTCCAAGCTCGATGGTGGAATGTCCTTGTCAAAATTTTGGTAGCTGATATTTTTGGGGGTTGGCAAACAGGTCTATGTCTGGGCGGCCCCATTTTTGAGTTATCATTGCAAATACTTGTGGATCCAGTTTCCACTCGTGGGGATCCATGATGTTTCTGCTTAGGTCGTCTGCCAATGTGTTCTTTCTTCCTAGCAGGAATTGTGCTTGTAATTGAACTTGGTAAGTCAGTGCTGTGTTCCACAAGGTCATTGCTTGCCTGCATAGAGGTTAGGAGTGTGTACCCCCTTGCTTGTTTATGTAACACATTACTGTGGTATTGTCTGTCCTTATTATAAGTTGTCCTGGATATAAGAGGTCCTTGAAAGCTGTCAGAGCATTCTGTACAGCTAGCATTTCTTTTTGATTGATGTACAAATATCTTTGATCTGTAGTCCATCTGCCTTGAACGCACTGTCCTGCCATGTGTGCTCCCCAGGCATAGTCCGATGCATCTGTTGTCATAGTTTGCCTGGCTGGGGGTAAAATGAAAGGCTGACCGTTGTTGAGGTGACATGCCTGTGACCACCATAGAAACTCCTGTTGAAGGCAGGGAATGAGAGGTATCATTGTTTCCAAGCTGTGGCTGTGTTGAGTCCATACGCTTTTTAGGTACCATTGTAATTTCCTCATATGCAGTTTTGCAAATGGTATTAATAATATGCAAGATGCCATGAATCCCAAGGCCTGCAGAATTTTTCTTGCAAGGAGTTGGGTCTTTGTTGCCATTATTTTGAAGTATTGAGTTAGTTGTGGTTGCTTGTCTGGCGTGAGATAAGCCATCTGGGCCGTTGTATTCAAGCTGGCACCCAGGAATGTCATGTTTTGTGAGGGCACTAGTTTTGATTTATTTTCGTTTACTGTGTACTCTAGGCAACTTAGAAAGTGTTTGACAAACGCCAGATGTTGTAAGAGAATGTCCTTGCTTTCTGCTTGTATGAGACAGTCTTCCAGGTATGGGTATATATCAATTCCTCTGTCTGCAGTATGCAATTACTGGTGCCAGGCATTTTGTGAAGACCCTGGGTGCAGTAGATAAGCCAAAGGGCAGTGCAGAGAATTGGTAATGGGTTAAACCTGCAATGAAATGGAGGTAACTTCTGCAATTTTGTCTGATAGGGACATGCAGGTATGCCTCCTTGAGGTCCAACGTTACTAGCCAAGCCTTCTTGCCCAACTTGGGAAGAAGCTGCTGTAGTGTTAGCATCTTGAATTTGGGTACTTGCAAGTAGGTGTTTAGAATTGAAAGGTCCAGAATGGATCTCCATGTGTTGTCCTTTCTGGGGACTAGAAAGAGCCTTGAGTAAAATCCTTGGCCTTGCTCCTGTGTAGGCACCAGGTAAATGGCTCTCATGTCCATGAGAACTGCAATTTGTTTTTGTGCCTCTGCCCATTGATTTTGTGGCAGGTTTAGAAAATGGCGTTGGCTGGTTCTTTTATACCCCTGTCGCACTGATGTCAGGGAAGAAGCGACGACAACCGACGCCGGACCTAGACTTTGGAATTCGGCCGACCAAGGACCCGCCTGACGGCAGGAGAACCCATCTGTTATGACTGCAGCTGTATGCACGATGAACATCAGCTGCTCTACAGGAAGCTTCCAAGGAATCAAATCCACATTGTAAAGTATGTTTGCCCACCTGTTCAGCTGCGTGTAACAGATCCTGCATTTCCTTGAATTCAGGCTGTTGAGAGTGTGTGCTCATCTTTTGTTTTAATTGAGACATTAGGAATTGCTGATATTTCAGCATGTGAAATTGACAATTTATTGCTCTCATAGCTAATAGTAGCTGAAGTGTAAACCTTCTTCCCCCACCTATCTAGTGCTCTAGAGTCCATGTCAGAGAGCACAGGATTTTTAGTCATAGAAGCCTTAGCCCCTTTGGGACCCTGGGAGATTGTTTCTGGGTCAGCAACAGGGCTTTTGTAAAGGAATTTGTGTGAGCCAGACACTCTATAATATCTGTCTGGTTTGGCTTGAGCAGGAGGCAGAGAATCTGGATTTAGACTAGATTCTAAGTAAACATCATCCACAATGTCTAAAACTGGAGGGATAGCAAGTGGTCTGTGTTGGGGAAGTAAAAGAACCTCTCGGAGCCTTTTCTTTGAGTCGAAGTAGTCCTGACCTTCCCAGTGGAAATGTTCTCTCATGGTATGTAAGGTTTCCCCAAAGGAATAGTCTTCAGGGGGAGATGCTGTGGGAATGGAGTCTTCAGCATCAGAATCTTCATAAGGGGGAAAAGAGTAATCCTGTTCTTCAGAGGAGTCTGAGGAAATAGAAACTTGATCAGAGGAAGCATAATCCTCCTCTTGTCTTGGCCTTTTGTCTGGGGGGGTTGGGAGCCCCTGATCAGAGTAATTAAATCTTCAGCCATCTTAAGCATCTGTTTCTTAGGCATGGGGCCTTGAACTGGAGACTGATGTACAGTCTTTTTAGGTTTTAAGGGAGTCTTAAGCTTAGCATAAGATTTTATGGTGAGAGTAGTCGGTCTAAAGACACCTTCTGTAACCGAAGGTGTTTCCACAGCACCGGCTTCTCCTTCTGAAATGTTGTCGGTAGGGCCTAAAGAAAATGGCTGCGTCGGCCTAGTACTCTCTGATAGAGAATCTGAAGCGGTCTGGGGTTCCAATTCTGCGGTCGTCAGGGGCTGCGTAGGTGCCTCACTGAAAACCGGAGAACCGGCGACAGGCCCAGACGAGGCCTCGGAGTCTGGCTTGGATCTAGGCTGCCTGTCCTTATCTTTGCGTTTTTTATGCACGCCGGTAGTCGGTTGCTCTGACGGCATAGTATAATTAAATTTCCTACCGTAGTGTCAAACGAAATCAAAGTGTCGCTTTATGGTTCGCTTATTGAACCTAGCACAAAACTAACAACCAGTGATGTCGTGGTCTGGGCCTAGGCAAGGTATACAATAAGAATGAAAGTCCTTATGAGGTATTTGCTTCCCACAAGAAATGCAATTGTTAACTTTTTCTGACATCGGACTGAGGCAAGAAAAGGTTCCCCAACGGGGTACTTAGCTTTGAAGACTTCGGACTGAAATTCGATTTGAAAATCTCAGGTGTCGGCCGACCGGCACTTGCGAACTGCTTCTGCTTCGGGCACCGCGCGGCAAGAAAGACTGATGAAAATGGCGTGGGATGCCACTTATATACCCCTGGCGCACTGACGTCAGGGAAGAAGCGACAGCAACCGACGCCAGACCAAGACTTTGGAATTCGGACTGACTGCCGGACCGCCTGACGGCAGGATAACCCAAGTGTGATAACTGCAGCAGGGTAACACGATGAACATCAGTATTTAGCTAGTCTCACTATCTATTCCTGACTGACTAAAATAATTACTGTTCCTATTTACTGGGCAAGGCATGATGGGCAAATGGTCTTTCTTGTGGGATCCAGGACAGAATACAGAATGCTGCTGAGACTTCAGTCTCCTTTAATATTAAAACATTTCTGTACAGAATGACATCACATACATCTAGTCATCTGACTTGTTTCCCACACTATCCCCCATCACTAGAAGCTACCAGGGTTTAGTACCTGTGTGCTACAATACACATATTTAGATCTTTGCTCAGATGTGGTATAGCTGCTGGAAGTCATAAAACCATTTCTCTCTTCCTACAGGAGCTACCAACTACTCGCTAGCCCAGACACAGTCTCTCTGGCTCCATTCAAAACTGTGGAATAACATCTTTATCGCTTAACCAATAAAGTAATTTAATTTCAGATACATTTTTCAAAGTCAGGTGGATTAAGATTAACCTCTTCGCTTCCAGTATACACTGTTACAATGTATGCATTTAAACAGTTGCAATAATGCATTTACATTTCTTTTCCTTCCAGCAGGGCACACTGTTGATGCATTTTAACACAAGCAAACCTCACAAATACATTTTCAGCACAAGCATCTGTACAAATCAGTTTGATATACAAATGACATACAATTATTTACAAAATTACAGCTAGTTGTGCTGGCATATATTACAAATCTGCAGCCCTATTTCTCCTGGCATGGCTGGCAGTACCTCCTATCATTACAGCGAATGAGACGTGACACTTCAGTTCGTTACATGTACTGGTTCCTTCATATAAACATCCACACAACACTCAAGGCTTGCATACAGTACATAAATGCTGTGAATTTAATGCCCAAAGTGAAAGCATCAGCAGACTGGCTGTACATAAACAGCTGTATTACAACATACTGTTAATACTATCTAGTCATAACCAGTCCTATTGCCAAGTTTTAAACTATTTTTTTTTGAGCATGTTCACTACAAACGTTAGCCCTCTGTATAATGCTGAAGCTACTGGACTCAGACATACATGCCTTGGCAACATTCCATGTTAAAGGTCTGGTGGGGGGAATCTGTGGCAAAGAAATGGGAGGGGCCATAGAAAGGCCAGTGATGCCAGCGCTGTTTATACTCAGAATCTGTGCTAGGAATGATGAGTCAGGCATCTCTGTCAGTGTGCAAGAAGGAATTTGCATGGTGGGGGCAAGAGGATCTGACCAGGCTGTTACCCTCCTCTTAGTGCATCACACCCTAATGCTGACTTTGCAGCTAACGCATCACCCCAACTCCTCTCATTCATCAAGCTCCCCACCACAACCTCACCTCTCAACACCAAACTATTTCTCTGTACCTAACATTATAACAGTCCATCCACACCTCCCATATCACAGCTCTACCAGCAAGCTGTAACTCTACCTTCCAACCTCTCACACATTCCAGAACAGGAAAAAGATATACTCCTACAAGAAAATGCTCCTGAAGAGCTCAAACTGTTACGGTCTATAATCAGCCTATCTTTTCACCCTTTGTGAACTTATGTTTGCTCCCTAGTCTCTCCTCCAGTAAATTATACTCACCCCCCATTCTCACATTCTTTTGTGAGACATGTTATATGCCTCACAATGGTCCTTAACATGATGACATTTACAAAGCATATTGTCCCGTGGCACATAAACATGCTCTGGACTGATACTGGAACAAACATTGTTCTACAATCATGTGTACACAATGCTACTGTGGGTGACATGCATAACTATGGACGTGTACACTGACATGCTGTAGTAACTGAACATGGCTGTTCCTGCTGACACTGTAGGCATAATGTGCCACAGCATGAATGCAGCAATATCACTTCCTGAAATGCTATCCTACTAACATTGGCAACATACAAAATGTGTCTGTGGTATACCTCTAACCATAACAACACTGTAAAGTTAAAGCAACTAGCATAATCTTGCCACATATTTGCCTACATCAATGCACATGCTCCTCTGTGTATGCATACCGCATGCTCAAGTATTGTGCAAGTATTGTGCATACCAATGCATTCACATGTCCCTGTCCGGACCACAGCATGGTCAGAATACAAAGATGTGTGAAGCACCATGAACTACTGTTCGGGATGGATTGTTCGAAGTGCTTGTATTTGTTTCTGTATAATGATGTCTGCAGATGCAATCTCCCTTAAATAAGGTGTACAGCTGATGACTATAATTCAAGAATGATAGCTGATGAAGCATCAGTACAACAGTGACATTGCCAGCACAGTAAACTTTACTATATGTAGTCTGTAGGCCTTCAACACAGTCTTCCGTCCTTGTACCACCACCACTTGTTTAGTTCCTGAAAGCATGTTTCAGGAGAGTGAGGGAGATACAGACAGCACGGAGAAATAGTGTGTTTTGTGCGTGTATATATACACACATACACAAGTATGTGCGCACACACACATGTATGGATGTGTGTATATGTGGATATAAGGATGTTCTGACAGCCTCAATGATGGCATATGTAATATCAGTACCCCCAGATAATGTGCATCTGTTGATGTTTCTCTCTGTTAGACTTGGCCATTAAGTAGTAGGAGGGAATTTAACAGTCTGTTACTAATAGTGCTGTGGGCTGCTGTCCTTCATCACTGCCTATAGTGAACACTGTCACAGCTCTATGGTGGACAAGGATAAGAACATGGGTTAGCGGACATTTTCTACTTAAGCACGGCAGGATAATCTAATAAATGCCTGACCCACTGAAGAATCATCCCTGACCACTAAATCTTATACCCAATGCCTAAGCTGTTCTTACACACAGGAGCCATGGCAATAAGTAAAAGTCTTCATTCTGGGACAGCAGGATATTTACATCCATATTGTACTGTTGTATGGTTACTGTGTGCTAAGCTTTCTACTGCAGCTTAGGGATAACTGAGGGCATGGGTTGTTTAAAAGAATTACACAATGGTAACATGCCTCCCAACAAGACCCAGACATTCACTGTGGGGGTGGGGTCTGTCACCAACACATTTATTCTATTTGAAAACATTAAAGGTTCATTTTAAGCACATTACACATAAGATAATACAGTGGTAAAATCCATCAGTAATAAGTAAAATGCAACTACCCCTCCATTAAAATGATGTACTGCCTGTTCCTCACACACTGCCAATATAATTCTTTGTTTGTAGATTTCTGTTTCAGGCTCCAAATATAATCTTTACAACATGGCTACTTTCAAAGAAATTCCTATGAAGAGATGATGTGGTAGACAACTTAACTGCACATTCCATGTGGTTTCTCATGGTAACATGGTTGTCTCTGCCATTTTTTACAGTAACCTACACGCTGGTGTTCCCAGTTATCACTACATAACTGCCTTGCAGACTTAGCTGCCTTTACAGGACCATTTACTATACACAACTGCACATGATACATCTACTACAATTGGGATTCCTTGTGATACAATTGGGACTCTTGTGAAGTGAGCATTCTACATCACCTTTTGGAATATATCCATGTGAATGTGAAGAGCAACATAGTAAATGTTTCTATTTGGCCTTCTCACTGCCTACTGCGGTCCGTTTTACAGAACATCCCCTGAAATGTGCACTGTAACGGTGTCTAGATTCCTTTACTACTTAATAATGTAGGCCTTGCCATGTATCTAATACAAATGCCAGTGTCAGCTACCTAGACATATACTCAGTGCTCCTGGGACACACTGTATAGTGACTATATTTTAACAAAGTCTACTGCTGTACAAGCACATGGTTCCTTGCCTGTACTGTATTAGACACCTACTTAAGCACATACCAAGATGGTGAAAGTGTTAGATCCAACATCTAGAACTGCAGACAAACAAGAGAAGCTGCCAACAAATGGAAACAATGACCATCAAGTTTCTATGGTTGGTGCAACTAGCCTCTGTGCAGATGCTCTTCCGTCTCCATTGTCCATTTATATCACCATCTATCCTATGCACTTCTAAACTCTTTTGTAGCTAATGCTCATTCCACAGTCCTACTACCCCTCCTCCATTTACAATCACTTTGTTATATCAGTGCTAAAGTTTGCACCCTCTACACTGCCACCAAATCTTCCTCTGGTTTACCTCCTGAATGACTCAACTGCCCCTATGAATAAAGTCCTACATGTTTATACCATATTCTAATGCTATTTCCTTTCCACCAGTTTATACAAACCCAGGGCCTTCATGGAAATCTCTTGTTATCTCTTCCAGTTCCTACACCATTATGGCTGCTCTTCTCTCTACACTTTCTGGCAGAACAATCTCCCCAGTCTGTAGTAGACCTCAGAAGTGGATGCAGTAAACAGATACAGCTGCATACAACTAGTATTCCATACCATCTTCATCACTGACTGCCTGTGGTACTAAGACCACAGAAATATTTTTTTTATGGAATGCACTGTTCTGTTGCCTGCTGCCTAAACAATAAATTTTATTTGCTAATGTTTGCTATGCTGTTGACTACAGCTGTTGCAACCCAGCCCTCTGTATTTTACATCATGACTATGGAACAACATTAAACACCGATGGGAACATACAAAATTATCCAGAACCAGCGTGTTGAGGTGATGCAATCCACTTCGGATATGACAGACTATGAAGCATTACTGGTTACACTCCACATTTACCTTGTTTCAGTTTTCTCACAGTTTCTACTGGATTCATCAAAATCTCACTTTACAAAAAGACTTCACATACTCTTGTAAGAAGTTTTTATGAACTGCCTCTCTTCAGAGCCCTCATTTTTATGACTTATCAGCATATTGTTTGTAACACAAAATATCTATGTCACACATTTCCAAGCTGACTGTGGCAAAGCTACAGCACGCTGCCCACCAAACACATCCCTGCATATCTAAGATAGTTACATGATATGGGACTGGAATGTATTTGTTTCAGCTAATGTGTTTCCTCTGTAGATTTCTCATCTTAATGCAGGCATTCTCTTCGTGAGACTAAACAGCTAAGTCCTGTCACATTAAGCTGCAGCTGTGGTTGGTTGCTTCTGTACCGTGTACTGCAGCTGTGGCTAGATATTGGGTACTCTCATCACAGATTTTTTGTGCATACCTCAGTGCTTCTCTGGCACCTATGCCAGTATGGAATACTGACCATGGCTGTAATTCCTCAGCTTTCACATTGTTTCAGTGTGTATACAAACAGGTTTCTGTGTACCTTGCTAACCATGCTTTGGACTTTCCTGTGAGAGTCTCTAGCATGACAAGTGCACATCTGACATACCCCAAGCATAGGTTGTAGAGGGGGAAGCACTGCCTATATGGCTGGCATCTCATTCACCTAGTAATCAGACACATGGTCACTACTGTCATACATTGGCTGGATGGTTGCTATATGACATCATCTTGGATGCACAGTAAGGTCTGTTGCATCTGTACTGCTAATGCATAGCTCTACTGCTAGGCATGTACTGTCTGCAGACTGTGAATTTTTTCAATATTGAGTTGTGTTTTTTTTTTAAGATGCTTGTCTTGTTATTAAGGTGTCAGTTCAGAACAGTACTGTGTAGTTGTTTGCAAGGTAACAAAAACATTGCATTTCAGCTAGCTATTTGTATTGATCATTTTATCAGCATAAATTTATTTCTGCAATGTAACAGTTTACATTATTTTAACATTTATGTTATAAAATGGCATTAATACTTATTTCTTAATTCTTTATGGAGTTCCTAGCATTTTCTGGACATTTTGAACAAAGCAAATTATGATTTATTTTTTTGTTTGTACTTTAACTTTTCTCCCATTGCAGTGTCTCACAGAGGACATTAACATACAACTTTATGTGCCCTGTTTCTCAGAACAGCACTGGGTCGTCTGAAATTTACTTCTGTTGGGTTTTACCTTTACACATGATTTACTCCTTGCAATTTTATTGTGACACACTGATTGTAAGGCGAGTTTTAGGTATGCAAAGTTTTAACTATCTACACTGCCCACGTTTATGTGGTTCATTCACTGTTTATACAACAACCAACACTCCGTACATAACTCCACTGTGCATCAGACCTGCATTAAGAACCTGACCCATAAACTATTCTTATTTGCAAAGAAAAAATAAGAAGATGAATAACTTCCCAGATCTCCGTTCATTTCCATTCTGTACTTACCTTCCTGCACTATGGCAGTGGACACCTGCCCCAGCTCATGAGGTGCAATTGCTAAGGAGAAAAACAAAGACAGAATTATCTGCTTTGAATAATTATATAGCAAGAAAAATTATAAACAAAGTAGCTACTCAATACCCCTATTACTATGAAAGTACTCTGACAGCAGTAAGTATGTGAGATATTTTAGTTAAACTTGTTAAAAAATAAATATTTCAAATAAAAAGGAACAAAACTTATGTTTCTCAGCTAAGGGTTTGGAAGTTGATATAATGGTTAAGGTTTTAACCTCACAGACACAAGGTGCAGGGTTTGATTCTCACCTTTGAAAAGGAAAAAATAGCTAGGCTTAAAATGACCCACAAGGGCAGATATCCTAGTACTTACTATGAACAGATGCTTGTGTTCCAGTTGCTTAGATTTCCAAAACAAGCCACATTTCAAAAAATCAACACTTAACGTCTGCAGTTCTGTTATAAACTGTTGCCATGTTAAATTTTAGTATTGCACTAATATAAATTGAAGTGGTCAGGACTGACATCTACCTCTGTTGCAGCAGTCATCCAGCAAAATCTGATACTCATTCCAAAGTGCCTCGCCCTAACAGTTACCTACAACTGTGTTAATCGTTAATAACCTAGTAGGTAGTTGTTGAACAACCTCAAGTTGTCACATTTGCTGTCGTTTTCCTCCCGTTTCTGTAATCATTATCCTATTTTTTCTGCTTGTAAAGTTTACATAACTTGAAAGCTCTACATGTTTTAACATCTATAATCCCAGGTAAATTACTATTTGATTTTCTAATTTTGATTGTATAGCTTATTCACTATGCACAGCCTAAAAAGTGAAAAGGGGCTGTAATGGTTCAGCCCACCTACAAATCAACAAACATCTGTGCATGTATGCATGAGAACTGCCCAGATACTGACTGCAAATGGACAATTTGCACTATGGAACTAACACCCACATGTGGCATGACTAGCATCCTGCCCCAGGCTTTTACCATGGTTCACACACAAACAGCCCTCTAGGAACCTGAACAAATTACTCTTAGTCCATCAAACAAACAAAATGCCTTTATTACAGCATAGCCTTCCTTCTTTAAAGGAACAGTTACAACTGGAATTATTTTCATTTGAAGGTAGAGATGCACACAATTCCTTGCTTACACCCCAGGCTATCAATGGCTTTTTCTTCTAGCCCCATGTAGTACATCAGTCTCTCACTCTAACAAAGTTGGTTTTAAGAAGCCAAGAGTTTTAACATGGGTATTCCTTGCTTTATATATCTTTCACTGTTAAAACACATGATGTCTTTCTTCTAGAAAGTGAACATCTCGACCAAATTAAACTATACACCTTTTCCCTTGTTTCAGCTTTCTCAAAGTTCCTAGTAGAGTCAGCAAAATCTCACTTTTCAAAAGACTTCACACATCCTTGTAAGAAGTTCTTCTTAGGAGAACTGCCTCTCTTCAGAGACCTCTTTTTTTAAAGAGCAAACTGGCTGGGGAGGCTTGGAGACAGCCTGGTTGGAAGGAGGTAAATTAGCCATTTTCAATGCTGTAGTAACACTCAGATGAAGATGGCGTGATATTGGAAACTGCTAACAGAAATTATCACAAGTCACAACAGAAGCACAAACACCGAGCAGTGTACACTGTAGTTGGTTCAAACATGAGTGAAAGACTTGTGTTTGGTGTTGGTACTGCATCTGTCTCAGTCAGGTACCAAGGGCATGTTGGACTCGCAGCTTAGGCAATAACCCCTATGGTAACGTTTATGATATTCTACTGCCTTAAATCACAACAGAACTGAATAGGTGGGAAAATCAACAAATTCATTTTTAACAGCCCATGCTAGGCATGCAGAGTTAGTATTTTGGAAATCTGCTTCTACACAGGGAAGCTTATTTCAATTAACACTTTTAACCTAGGCTAGAGAAAACTTTCTTAACAGCTCAGCCTTACAATACCAAACCGCTAAAAAGTTTGTGTGTGTGTGTGTGTGTCTGTGTGTGTGTGTGTGTGTGGGGGGTGACAGGACTTACAACTCCTAAAGAGAAACACAGTCAAGCATCAGTCTCACTGGCACTAAACATGTTTGTGGACTGAATTAAAGTCTGAATAAAAGTAATATACCTCAATGGCATCTATTTTTCTTCCATGGGACTAAGATGAAAGAACACGATGTAAATTAGGGTAATAAGACTGCTGTATGTATTCCA
The DNA here is from genome assembly GCF_019279795.1 of Protopterus annectens. Taxonomy (NCBI): domain Eukaryota; kingdom Metazoa; phylum Chordata; order Ceratodontiformes; family Protopteridae; genus Protopterus; species Protopterus annectens. The sequence continues at coordinate 1,411,249,108 of NC_056728.1, read as the reverse complement.
TGCGTTTCATTAATCCTTCATATTTTTATCGCATCTCAAGAGCAAAAATCAAAAGCCATCAACATATGACCTCACCCGGAATGACTTTGCATAAATGCATTAACAGTGCAACCACAATGTTAAAACAGTTACTGGTGAGCCACAATCAACCTGTCAGAAGGTGTTTTTAAATGGCAAATCACCAAAGTATGACTTCACACACATGGCTGATAAAGCTAATGTTTCAAAACAATGCATCAGTGGGCTTCTTACTGGTTCCTTCTAAATGTGTAGAACTTTCTAAATGTTACTTTATTTGCAGATGCAAAATTACAGCACAGAATAAATGCATATGCAAGGCTACAGATCTCTCTGACATCATCAGCTAAACTGTCTGATAACACAACCAGCATCCACAATAAGTACAAAACCTCAAAGTACCTTTTTGTATCAGCTGTCATCGTTACGTCATCCTGTCCAACCATTCCATAACGATAACAAGGCTCCAAAGCCAACAAGTAAGCTACATCTAGTTGCCAGTTACTGCCAAATACCATGTGCCTTACAATATCTCCACAACACACCCAGTTAGAGAATACTATGTGCAGGGGAGAGGTACTTTTCAGAGACCTCTCAGGGTCTCAGTACTGTGACACAGCAGGATATAGCACAGATACTGTCCAATGTCTGTGACAATGGGCAGTGAGATGTCATTCTCTGGGTGGCCAGATAAGCTACTCTTTCTTGAACATGGTTGGCTACATGCTCACAAACGGTGAGTGCCTTTCTAAGCCCTCAAATTCACTATCAGTCCCATATGAGAAAACAAAATTATCTAAGACAACTCCTTTCCTAATGGGTTGTAACGGGACACACCCATACCACTTTTCTACCAATATTTTATGGTTGCTTCGTGATCTCCAATTTGTGAGAAATGGAATAAGAACAGAAGTAAATAACATGATTGCTGCAGCAGGTCATGTTCCTTCCTCCATTCCCTTGGTATTTCATATGCAACCATGTTAAAAGTTTTTATGCGTTTGTTTATATCCAGTTACATAGCTATCCATATTTTGCAATGTGTTTCCTTTATTTTTACACAAACAAGTGTGACAGAATGTGCTGACAGAATTTTGACTTAATAATAATGATAATAGTTCTACTTGTTTAGTAGGTAAGCTGACTGGACACACAGTCCCTTTTAAGGGATAACCAGTGAGCAATGTCTGACACAGCAGGTGAACCAGGGTTGGGGGAATCAAACCCTGTACCACAAGAACTGCAGCTTGCAACTTTATAACCTCTCCAATAACTGTCAGATTTTTTTACCTATATGAGATTTTGCTTACTTTGGTTTAAACTTTCAAGTCCCCTCCAGCCTATCTGCAAAGCATCTACTATTATACTGTCTGCAACTTCCTGTGCAACAAAAAAGAATAGAGACATCATGTTAATGGCTACAGCAGACAGCAATCAGATGCCTGCAAGGACATCCAGTTGCCTGTAAACAGATATCTGGCTGCAGATAACCCATGTAAATACTGAATTATTGTAACAATCCAATTTTTCCACCATCTGTGGTTATGGCACTCTTACAAGCTGTACTTTCATGAAGTCTCAGTTGCTTAAGAAAAAACAAAGCTAAGGAAACAAAAAAAAAAAAAAAAAAACATTTAGTGACTGAAACCTGGCATTTGCTGCAAACAGAAATATCACTCTAAAATAACAGGAGTGCTACAGAACAATACACAAAATTCAAGACAATGTGTATTTATGCAAATTACCTAAGATTGGCAAGAACACAAATGTGTGTTAAGAAGACGTGTAAGGATCCATTAAGTGCATTTAAGTACACACACACACACACACACACACACACACAAACACACCACACCACACCACACCCCCCCACCCACACACAATTCCTCAGGGATAAAACACTACTTACTGGGAAACTATACAAATTTGGGGGAAGAAGATGCTCTCAAAGCGTTCAATAGTTTAAGTTAAGAAAACATAATTATCAAACTATGAAACTGAAAAGTATTTGTATAACAATGCTTAAATGCATTTTTGTGAATGTATCTATGTGTGTGCATGTGTGTGTGTATATATTTACCTACTTCTAAAATCTGCGTTGTATATATATATATATATATATATATATATATATATATATATATATATATATATATAGGTACACAAAATGTAAAACAGAAATCAGGCCATTATGTTGCAGAGTTACAGGAATATAAATGAGGCACTGATCATATTTATAACTAAATAATTTTACTTTCTTTCATAAGGTCAGTACCATTGGATTCAGTGCTGTAGTACCCTCGCCATGCTCTCTGCTTACATTAGAATTGTTCTGTCTGGCATTATGGCAGGACATAACCACAGCCATGTGTATAAGCTTAGTTGTAGTACCAAGGGGGTTGGGGGGGCTTAAAGGAGTTTGGTGTGAAATGTATGAGACATCATTACGTGCTCCACACCCAATCAGAGACAGTTCTTCTCACTTCCAAGTTATACTTTCCTGAATATCAATAAATCCTATCTATGGCCTCTGTAATGACATTACTTACCTTGAGAGTTATTTGTGTAAGGTGTTGCACATCTCATGTATTCAAATGAGACACTGAGGCCAGGTATGCATTCAAGTCATTTATGATACATAAACACATCAGGAGTTGTAACTGGGACATGTACTTCGAACTTCACAAGCTGACTGACTTGTTACTTCAAACACACTTGCATGTGTATCTCCATTCATGCCTCCACACACACTGGCTGACTATACAAGAAGGCACTGATCCTACACATGCTCGGTAACTTGTATGCATGTGCTATCTAGCTACAGTGGCTGACTAGGTTCAAGATACACACTGATCTACAGCCTCCCTTTTTAATTTGTTCGACATGCAATAGGAGAACAAGTCATTTTACAAGCTAGATATCACCAACATTTCAACAACAAATTTGAATTAAAATCCAAGTTGCTGTGTATTTCAGATTGGGTCTGGAAATTCTATTTGATCTGGTCACATAAAAACTGTGACTGGGATTAGTAACAGGGACAGTATTCTTAGAATTCTTTCACAATTGGAACTTCGGGGATTGCATCCAGATTATCTGAAGAAAGTACAATGTCCTCTGGAATTCAAACAGGTGTAGAGTCACTCTGAGAAACAGTCATTGGCACAGGCAATCTGCTGCATCACTGGTTCGGAGACAGGTAATACAAGTTTTCGATTCCTTCTGAAATCCATTCCTTCAGATTGTATGATTTAAGATCTCGGTTCTTCACGAACATTCTTGACGATTCCCACTCGGTCATATCCTTCAGATGTTTGCATTCTCACAACTTCTCCTTGTCTTAATGGTCTAAGAGGTTTACTGGACTTAGCGTGGTACAACCTTTGTGGTCAACGTTTTCTCGAAAGTTGAGTTTTGACCATTCTGTTGTTTTTTGTATTTGGTACTAACATTTGTTTAGTGATCGGAAGAGTTGTTCTAGTCTGGACATTAATCTCTGAGCACGTGAACCAAGCAAATTATCTTGAGTAATGTTTCTGAGATTAAGTTAAGGAAAACATTGGTACCATCTTTCCTGGATTTCTCCAACAAACGTTTTGTACTCTGAACTGCATGCTCAGCTAATCCACTGGACTGTGGATACTCAAGACTAGTAGTAACATGGACAAAGTCCCAAGACTCAGCAAATTTCTTTGAACTGCTGACTTGTAAACTGTCCACCATTGTCAGAAATGAGTTTGTGAGGACTAACATGAACAGAAAAATGTCTCTTCTATTTCGTAATGACAGTGCTGGATATTAAGAAGAAAGTCAATTTCAAACCAAAGTGAATAAGAGTTTACTAACACTAAGTAATTCTTACCATTCCATTCGAAAATATCGGTAGCAACTGTTGACCATGGTAATTCAGGAATCTGGTTTACCTTAAGTGGTTTTTTTTTTGTTGTTGGTGCGGTTTGGTGCTGTTGCAAACCGAACATGCTAAAGTCTCCTTCTCTCTATCTTTTGACATAAAAGGCCGAAATATTATGCCTCTTGCCCTTCTTTTGGTTGAATCAGTACCTGGGTGACCAAGATGCAAAAGTTTGGCAATTCCTAAAGCATTACAAAAGGAATGCATCACTTTAGGATGTTTCATGATGATTCCATCTTCCATCATCATGAGCTCATTTCTGTAAGGAAAATACTGCTGTATGTCATGTGGTAAACTGGTTTGTCGAGCTAGCCATCCTTGACTGATAACGTTTTTTAGCTTCTAGAGAAATGGGTCTGAAGCTGTGTGATTTTTTTTAGTTCTTTAAGGTGTGATGACGAAAAATTTCTGACTTCCATGACCTCAGAGTCTGCTGTTTCATTTTCATGCTGCTCTGTCGTTTGTCTGGGTGCGAGTGACAAAGCATTTCCAAGGTATAAATAACTGCCTTTTGTACAGACAATATTGAAATTGTACTCTTGCAATTTTAACATCATACATTGCAAGCATGCTGGGGCTGTATGCACTGGCTTTTTCAAAACTGTCACTAGAGGTTGGTGATCAGTCTCTATTTGAATAGGTCGTCCATAAATATAATCATTCGACTTCAAACATGTGAACACTACTGCCAAAAATCTGAGTTAAAGTTCTGGATGCATGGGCTACTGGTATGCCTAATTGAAGACAGTAGGCTGTACTTTAAAGTATCACAAGAAAGAGTTGCAGGTTTGTGAACATAACAGCCTCAAGGTGGGTGGACTGGCAATATTCTTCTTTAGAATATCAAAGGCTTTCTGGTGGTGTTCCAACCAGGGCCAATTAACATTTTTGTCTGTCAACTCATGTAATGGTGCTGAAAGCTCACTCAAGTCTGGGATGAATTTTCCTAAATACTTGACCATACCAAGAAAATGTTGTAAAGAAGTAACATTTTCTGGAAATGGCATCTCAAGAATTGCTGCTTGCTTAGACGGACCTGGTTGTAAGCTAGAACTAGTTAACAAATGACCCACATAAGTAACTTCTTTCAGTTTGAATTTGCATTTCTGTGGATTATGTTTAAGACTGACTTCACATGCACGGTCTATAACTTTCCTGAGATTTCTATCATGTTAGTCTTCACCACTGCCCCCTACAATAATGTCGTCTACTATAACAGCACATGGATAACCAGAAAGAATTTGCTCCACTGCATGCTGAAATACTTCACTGGCAGAATTTATCCCAAATGGCATTCTCAAAAATCTGTATCTACCAAATGGTGTGCTGAAAGTGGTTAATAGCGAAGAATTGTGATCCAGCAAAATTTGCCAAAAGTAACTTTTTGCATCCAAGACTGACAAAATAGTGGCATTTGGCATAAGAGTGGGTAATTCTTCTACTGTACACATCAGACAATGAGGACACTTAAGTGCTTTCTTTAAGTCTCTTGGATCAATAGTATCATCTCAGCTTTTCTTATGAGCTACAACAATAGAGGATACCCATGTTGGAGTAAGGACACCTAAATTCACCATTTTGTATAGTTCTGCTTTTACTTTACGCTGCATTGCTACCAGAATCTTCCTTGCTGGTCTGACAACTGGGATTACATAATGGTATAACTTCATGGAATATGTGACTGGAAGTTTGCCAAGTTAGCCTTTGAAAATAACAGAATATTCACTAAAAATATTCTGTGTAAAACTATTGTTGTTCATTACTTATATGGTGAACCTCTTTATTAAATGAGATTAGTCCCAGTCTTAAATGGTCTTTGAGGCCTAACAGTGACTCGTCTATCTTTTGACTATGTAAAACTGCAAGTCATAGCTGTTTCCAGCAGAATGGCATGAAAGAACTACGCCATCAGTCTGAATCTCTTCACCAACATAATCAATTAGTTTTGCACACTTTGCTTAATCAAGTTTCACACCAGCTCTTACTCTGGCAAACATTTGTGCTGATAAAACATTGCACTCGGATTCAGTGTCTACTTTAAGAATTAATGGGAAACCTGTAAAGCTTACAGTACAAAATAGTTCACTCTTTATTGACAACGTATAGTCTACTGCATTAACTGTTTCATCGATCACAGAGACATCAACATAAAAAGTTTGCCCACAGCTCTCTATCTGATCAACTTACTTCTTTGGATGCTCCCTTTTAACATAAGTTTGCAACACTCTAAACTTGCAAAGCCTTTTGAAATGATTCCACTTTTTACATTTGTGACATTGCTGACCAAAAGCTAAGCACTTTTCTCATTTAGGTGCTTGACTGCCTCCACAATTACGACAGTTAACAAGATTGGTTGCCACACCCTTCGGTTTATATTTCTTTCTCCATCTTAACTTTCTGTTGTACACCATCAGCACTCACACTGGCAGATACTGCAAGCATGCTTTTGTCATTTGTAAGCATATTCATGCGGTTTACTGTAAGCTCATGTATTTGACAAGTGTCAATGGCTTTGCTTAATGTTAATTCACTACCTCAAAGCAAAATCTTTCTCACTACATCACTATTACCACCACACGTAAGACGGTCTTTTATCAACTTATCTCGTAAATCACCAAATCTGCACATTTTAGCTTTACTTCTCAAGTCAATAACATATGCTGCAATAATTTCACCAGGCTTTTGATTTCTTGTGTAAAATATGTGCCTTTCCATCTTAATATTTGTTTGAGGTTTACACATTTCTCTAAACTTATGTTTTAAGCACTCTGGGTCTTCCCACTTTAAAGCCTTTATCACAATATGGTGGTTCTCCCCCTCCCCTGCATACATGGCAGATGCATACACAAATGAACGTTCCCTCTCAATGGCTCCTGAGCCAGATAACTGAGGAGTATAAATGCTTTTGTATATGCGTCTTTATCAGAAAATGCAGCCAGTATGAAAATATATTATTGTTCAAACATTCACCAAGTCTCATTAATATTGTCATCAAACACCAGCGGTTTAGGTCTGCAAAACCCTCTGCCATAACAATAAAATCCGTTTAAATATAAGCATAGACCAGGTACCTGTAATTAAGCCCAAATGCACAACAATCTCTCTGACATTGCTCTATTTTAACACTGCAAACATTCTGGACACTTCAAAAAGTTTCAGTTAATGTGAAAAAGTTGTACACTGTGAAAATATTTGGATGACTTAGCCTTTTCTTACATTTTAAACACTTCGGAAATTATTTTAAACACTTATCAATATGTCACTATTTAGGACATTTCATTTATCTTGGCAATTATTTCGAACATTGTGAATGCTTTGCCACACATTCGGTGACTGAAAAATCATTTAATTGAGTTTAAGTACCTCTGAATAACCGCTGACCTTTTTGGGAGTTCTCTCCAATATATTTCTCCACTTTTAACGTTGTGCCTCATGGTTTGCAAGCTGCTTCAACTCTGGATCCCATTCTGACAGCATGTTGCATGCCTCGTATATTCAAATGAGACACTGAGGCTGGGTATGGTTCAAGCGTTTATTATACATAAACACATCAGGTGTTGTAACTGGAATATATATTTCAAACTTCATAAGTTAACTAATTGACTTGGTACTTGAAACACACTTGCATGTGCATCTCCATTCATGCCTGCACTCATTCTGACTGACTATACAAAACAGCACTGATCCTGCACGAGCTCAGCAACTTATATGCGCGTGCTATCTAGCTACAGTGGCTGACCAGGTTCAAGGTACACACTGATCTACAAAAGGGACCAAGGGTCAGCAGTAAATATGGGGCCAAAAATATTTTTTAAAGTAGTAATTTTTGTTACACCTGAGGTTCAGTTAAAAAAACTGTCTGTATGAACACACTGCTTAAAATTATTTAGGTATTTTAGTGCATGTGATAAAATGAAAGTGTTAAAAGTTGTCTTTTTATTGTCTTTAAAAACAGTATATGCTTTCTAACAAATCCTACTTGATTGCAGACCATTTCAGTGAAAGTTAAAGACTTCCCCAGGATTCTTTGACCTTGGGGGATGCTATATTAAGCAAAGATTACAATAACGGGGCATTTGGGCGGCTTACCCCTTACTTCACACCCAAGGTTGCAGAGTTATTTTTAGGTGATTTGACTAAAATGGTCCAGTTGAGTTGGACTTCATGTAACATAATGTAACCAAAGTTATACAAATATGTAATGAGCTAAAGTTAAAGCTAAGCAAATGTGGAGTAATACCACAATCTGTACAATAAAAATGTGCTGCTTGATTCTCAACCAGCATGCACTTCAAAACAGCTACTGATAAAACTGCAAACCATGTCACAGAGATTATTCTGAATGCCCAAATAATTCTTATTCAAACAGCTCAGCGAAAATGTAAGCATTAAAATCCAAAGGAATTTGCCTCCAGCAATTTCAAATATGTTAAGTAAATCCCAAATATGCAGCACTGGCAAATGCTGCAGTTACTTACACAAACTTATTAAAAAATGTTTCATGGCATTTGTTGAGTGTAGAGCTCTCTAGAGAAGCGGATATTACCTAATATTAGCACAGTGTCAATACACCAGCTGATGAGGTTACGCAAGTGAAGGAGAAGCTTTGAGAGCAACATGAGGCATACATACTGAAGCAGATGACAGCATTAAGTTACAGGAAAATACAAGAATAGCTGCTACGTACTTAACTATCACCAGCTGACAACCCAGCAAACTTCATAAAAATGAAAAAAACCTTTAACAGATTTCTTACATTTTAGGAAAGCAAGCTGAATGTTTTCATGTTTAGAGTTAGATAACTTAATTCAGCTTTTTAGGCTCCACTACATGTCAGATACAAAAGAGAAGTGGGCATGATTTTCGTTACAACTGCAGAACTGCATTCTGAGGAGGAGGGTGGCACCTCCGCCTTTGAGAAAATAAATGAAGTGTGGTTGAATTTAGCCTCTATCCCCCTACCAAGTCTGTTTTTTTCCACTACCCACCAGAGATCAATTGAGGAACAGGGGAAACAGGAACCAGGCAGTAGGGCAGCAGAGGGGTCGAAGTGTTTCAAGGGCCAAAAGGAAATACGAAGGTGGTGTGGTGAGTCCTTACACTATAAAGAAAGTGTTCATGAACAAAAAGAACTAGTTGTAAATTTGTCTAAATATAAATGAACTGAACAGGAACTGAGTGTCCTTAATAGAGGGCTCTCATTCATTCCGACTGCAGATTCTAATATTATGGATATAATATTTGATATTAAAATGTTCACAAGGAATTTAATGTTGAAAGTAATGCTTGAAAGTAACTGTGAGAGTGAGGATGTTATGTTCAAAAAACCCAGTTTGTTTATTCCCAAACAGAACTCATTAATACAAGCATTTGAACAGATTTGTATAGATGATATGTATAAAAAACTTTAAGAACAAAGAAATGCACTTCAGCGAAATAAATATAATTTAAGCAGGAAAGAGTTTGAAGCTGTGGTAGGGCTACAAGGCAAAACATGCATTATGATCAGGCCCGCAGACAAAGGGGGCCAGACAGTAGTACAGGATAGGACCATGTAAGATGATATTATGCATGAAATGTTGAATAATGAACAGTTTTATAAAATAATTACATCTGCACAGGTGAAAAGAATGACAGAAAATGTTTCCAGTAGTATATATGAATTATTGTATATGGGTCTCATAGATGAAGCTCTCTTAAAATATTTTATTATATCTAATGCTACTATCCCGATGATACAAGGGTTACCCAAGCTACACAAAGGGTTGGAGAAACCACCAATGAGACCAGTTGTGGCAGGAAAAAATTGGTGTATGAAATCTAATTTCGATATACTTGGAAAAGAACCTCCGTAGGTTAATTGAGAAATCTCTATATATTTTAAAGGATACTGGACATTTTTTAAGAGATCGTTTTGAGTGCACTGATGAAATTTGCATATCAGATAGCCGCATATTAGTGACACTAGATGTGGTGTCACTTTTCACTGTTATACCAAATGATGAGGGTATAAGGAGGGTGAGTAGGCTAATGATTGAACATACGGGTTTTGCCAGAAACAAGATTAATCTGGTTGAAAGTTTACTGCGGTTAGTCTTGGAGAATAATATATTTATATTTAGGGATGAAATTTACAGGCAAGGTAATGGCGTTGCGATGGGTACATCGTGCACCAATAGTTATGCAAATGCAGTTATGCACCATTGGGAAATGGAAAAATCTAGTACAGAGCAGATTTGCACAAAATATTTGTATTTAAGGACGATGATAAAAAATTGACTACGAGACTGTTTTGGAAAGAATGCCATACAAATAATCTATTAAATCAAACAAGCATGCATCCGAAGTTTACTTTAGAAATGTAGCACATAACCAATGTTTGAGAATGTCTAGACTGAATGTAAAAGAAGAGGACTTTGGAGAGCAGATTATGGTAGTAGGTAGTGTTCTGTTAGAGAAAGGGTATGATGAGAGTATGGGGAATAAAAAGGCTTAGAGGTACTAAAGCTAAACCATACTTCTCTAAAAGGGATGAGGGGGATGAAATACAAAATGTTAGGAACCATGAAGGTACTAATAAGGTGAGAATGTGTTTTAGCTATTCAAGGAATACAAGAGAATATACTAGTATTATTAATAGACACTGGAATATCTTAACTAATGATAGAGAGGCAAGTAAGTACTTGGAAAAGACTCCTCAGTTTACGTTTAAAAATAAAAAATCGGAGACTACTTTGCCATACAAGGGATGCTATTCCAGTAGTAGGCAGTGAGGGAACCAAACCTTGTGGGAAATGTAAAATGTGTGTACATTTGATGGATGGTATGGATTTTAAACACCCTGATACAGGGCAGCTATTTAACTTTGAAATTACTGCAACATCTAATAGTGTCCACGTGGTATATCTGGCTGTCAACTTTGTCATAAGTTTTATATTGGGAAGACAGACAGCTAAAAGACAGGATTAGGGAACATACCTATCATATCAAGAAGAGGAATGTGTTTAATGCTTTGGGGCAAAGCATGTCCATGAGACTGACGATAGGCATTATTTCAAGTTTGTAGTTATAGGAAAATGCCTTGAAACTTTTAGAGGAGGTGACATAAAAGAAAGGACAGACAGCTTAGAAGCGGAAAGGATAGTTAAGGTTGAGGGTGAATGTACGGCATGGCCTTAATGACTATATTCCTATGAGACCCATTTTGAAAAATAGGCCATTGCGCAGATAATGTTATATTTTAATACATAAATATTATTTTAATATTTATGTTTTCATGTATGTATTTATATGTGTATTTTTAAACCAGATTTAAAATTGTGTATTTTTTAAATGAAGCATTAGTCATAAGGAGTGTACACCTTTAAGTATTTATGAAGAGATCAGATGACCATGATTGTAGGGTATAAGAAAGGTGTTTTGATTGAATATTATATACACCTGAGGAAACATTTATGTGAAAGTGCTTGTGTTTGTCTTTGATCGAATAAAAGTATCTTATGTTCTTTGAAAAACCTGGAGCCTAGTCTGTGCTTATTTTATGGTTTTGGACTTGTGCTAATTTTGTGCAGAGGCCTTTGGATACCGCTGGTTTGTGTTTCTTTATAATGATTTAAATGATGGTACATTAAACACCATCAAGTGCACCCATCTGTGGCATACAGGGATGGAGTCCCAAAGGCAATGCAGGTGACCACACTGACTAACAAGTTCACTTCCTGAGGTACTGGCTGACAGGATTAAAGAAGCAGATTTTCTCTCTCTTCTGGGCACAACTCTGGCACAGGCTACTCGTCAGTGGAGACTGGGAATTCTTGCTCTGCTGCAAAAATATCAGGACCATGCATTGACTTGTTAGTCCACAGCTTGTTCACACCTGACATCACTGCACTGTGGGAGTTGGGGATGTGACAAAGGGTACATCATTTATGGAAAAAATGCCCTAGGATGATGGCTCACACTGGCCAAACTCTTACCCAGCTGGCAATATGACTCCAGCTAGCCAGAGAAAAGAATGAATGAGTCAGTGGGTTAAGAAGGAGCCTGAGGATCATGACAGTGAGGGCCATAAATTAAACAGGCAGTTGTGATACATTTTAAATCATGTCAATATAGTGAAGTGTATGAATAGAAATAAGGTGCAACAGCATACCTTTCATGCTCTTATAGAAAAATTCTAGCCAAAAATAATGGGAAGACAAAGGGCCAGAAATCAGGGTCAGATTTTAAATACCACAAAAAATAAATGTTAAAATATTTTTAAATACAAACTCAGGCATTAGCTAGCATAACTGGTTTGCATTAACATGCATCTTCATTATTCCTCAACAATTTACCAAAACACCACAAACTGTATGAGCAAGACTAAAAACAGAAGACAAAAATATAGACATTCTGCAAAATGCCCGACAGTTCAGAGGTATACTCTGTAGTTAAGTTCTACCTGCCCACAACTGGTTGGGAGAATATTTACTAGTATTACAGATAGTCACAGATTTCAAAAACATCAGAACACCAGAAAACTTGGCAAAGTTCCTTTGAGTACAACTCAAATTGGGAGTGGGAAGCAAAGGATCAACATCAATGTCTGATGTTTATATACAATTCTCATCATGTGGAGCCCTGGCAGTTTCACTCCAGGAAGTCTCCTTTTTTCACAAGTTTTTTTTTGCATTTTTCTCCATAAATGTTTAACGGAAAAAGAAAAAAAAAAAGAAAAAAAAAACTCACAGTTGCTACAAAAGATAAAATTCATGGCAGAACTACATCCCCAAAAATGGGCCCACCTATGCCCCTCACCCAATCTCAAGGCATGGACAAGGTTACTCCACACAAATTCAATAGATGTCACACATATCAATGGTATAAAACCTAGTTGTTCATAAATAAGCTCAAACTGCCTGGCCTGATGCAGCAGAGGGCAATGTATATATTTTGGCTGCATGCAACCCTAAGCTCAGGAATGGACATAGGCTCATAGTGTGTCAGTACAAAGGAAAGGATGATGCAGCTGATGGTCTGCTCTCCTATCACAGTAAAAGGGTCCAACACAATCTCCGTCACCTGTGGCAGAGGTCAAGAGTCAAAGGTACACATCCTAGCCCAAAGCAAAAGGGAGAAGCAGATGTCCAACACTTGACATTCACTAACGTCACTGAATATCTCCTCATTAGAAACGTTAAGAGCTGCCACTGAAAGATGTTTCCAGAGTCCTAATATTTCATCTTACTACGTTGTAGTTCCCCAGTTCTACAATTATTATTAACTTTCAGTACACCTCTCCCAGGGATATGAAGGGGGGCATCTGTCAAAGGGCTAACAGCTAAGATCGCTAACTAAAGGTCTTGGGGAAAATTGGGTGACAGGAGGTAAGCTTGATCCTCAGCAATGGTTGGAGGAAGAAAACAGCAGACACACAATATAAAACCGGAACCAACAACTAAAAAAAAAGCTCTGGGTACACTGTACAAGAAGGTAGCTAAATGACAACAATATTACTCCCTCACTATCTCAAAGAAGAAGCTTTCTTTTAAATACTGTAGTCTCCCTTCGCTGATGTCAGTGCCGATGGCTCTCACTCTAAAATTAAACTAGGAAATTCATTCCTATAGCTGTGCATAAATCAATAAACATCTAGGATACTGCATCATTAACAGAGGCCAGGCTGATGGGTTAATATTGACAGCAATAACATGCTTATGTCCTCAGTACCCACTAACTGACTATAGGGGCTCAAGTGCGTTTAACGTGTCTTAAAATGCACTATGATTTTGGAAAGCTATTTTTGGAAGATTCACTACCCCATATTACTTCTTGTATCAATTTCCTGGCCTCCATAACCATCTTCTGTGCATCCAAGTGTCACTCTGTTTCCAATCCCTAGCTAATGCAGGCCCAACCCTGGCTATACTGAGAAAGTACAGTTGTGTACACTTACCATAAATGTAGATGTTAGAGTGTGTATTCACTGTTGTAGTCATTACATTTAGGTTATCCTGCTGGCAGGTTGAACTCAGTCGACCTGAATTCCAAAGTCTTGGGTCCTGCGTCGGTTGCTGTCGCCTCTTCCCTGATGTCAGGTCGCCAGGGGTATAAAAGATGCAGCAGAAGCCATTTTCTTCAGTTTTTCTTGCCCCAGATGTCAGGTGCTCCCAAAAGGGTAGGCTAAAATTATGTAAATAAAACATAAATGCACCAAAATAAGCTTTACCTTCATCTCTAAGCAAATACACCACCTAGGTTGTATAGATTAGAGAAGTAAAGATAAGTTCAGCAAAAATAAGGGGGATGGCGGGTGGGTAACCTGGACTGCAACAGTGAATACACTTGAACATCTACATTTATGGCAAGTGTACACAACTGTACTATGTTCTTCATGTTTCACTGTTGCAGTCATTACACTTGGGTTGAGTCCCAAAGCTATGGTTGGGGGGCTGGAGCTAAACAGCATTAGGAGCGGCTATGAGGACCTGCAGAACTGCAGTGGCAAAGCCTGCCCTGGATTTAGAGTAAAGAGGCAGATTGTAATGTTTTGTAAAGGTATGCACAGAACTCCAAGTAGCAGCCTCTAAAATGTCTTTGGTTGGTACTCCCCTGAGAAAGGCTGCAGAAGTGGCTGCTGCTCTGGTTGAATGTGGTCTAATGCCCTTGGGCACTGGTTTGCCATGCTGTGAGTAGCAGAAACTAATGCAGTGACCTATCCACTTTGAAATAGTCTGCTTGGAGATGGCCTTTCCTTGTGATGCTGTGGCATATACCACTAGTAATTGTTCTGTATTTCTGAAAACTTTAGTTTTGTCCAAGTAGAATCTGAGTTGTCTGTGTATGTCCAAAGAATGCAGAATTTTCTCCCCCTTGTTCTGTGGATTTGGATAAAAAGTTGGCAAATGAATAGTTTGGTTAAGGGATACACTGGATACCACCTTAGGCATAAATGTAGGGTTTGTTCTCAGAAAGACCCTGTCCGGATAAAAAATGATAAAGGGTTCCACAGCCATGAGAACCTGTAGCTCTGAAACTCGTCTTGCAGAAGTTATTGCTAGGAGCAGAGCTGTTTTCCAAGATAAGAACTTTATATCCGCAGTAGCCGCTGGCTCAAAAGGAGGTAAGGTGAGTTTTTCCAAGACATAATTGAGGTCCCATGCAGGTATTGGCGTTCTCCTTGGAGGCCTTAAGTTTTTGGCTCCTCTGAGGTACTGCCTTAATAAAGGATGAGAAAAGAGTGGTGGGCTCTGTATTGTAATGAGCCGAAATGGCAGAGGCATGGATTTTAATTGATGAAAAAGATAGGCCTTTGTCCAGCATCTCAGTTAAGTATTGCAAAATCTGAGGAATATTTGGGACAGCTGTATCAGTTCCTTGAGCTTGGTTCCAAGCACAAAATCTCTTCCATTTCCCAGCATAGGATTTTCTAGTACTAGGCCTTCTGGCTTCTAAAATGACATCCATCGCAGTTTTACTGAGAGGTGTGGTTTATATGGCTACATTATCCGCCATGCTGCCAGGTTTAGGGTCCTGAGTTGGCTGTGCAGAATCTGATTGTTTTGCTGGGACAGCAGATGAGGTATTTGAGGTAAGGTCCAGGCTGGGCATTGGGACAAGTTCCTTAAGTTCGGATACCAGTACTGGCGTGGCCAGTCTGGGGCAATCAGAGTCATTTTTGGTTTCTCCTGCCTGACCTTTAGGAGTACCCTGGGGAGGAGAGGCAGTGGAGGAAAGGCATATACTGATAAGGTTTGTCCAGTTGAAAGATAAGGCATCCACTTTCCAAGCATGTCTGATAAGTCCTTGTGCAGAATCTTTTTAGTTGATTGTTGTGAGAGGAGGCAAATTGATCTATGTCTGGGCGTCCCCATTTCTTTGTTATCATGCTGAAGACTTGTGGATCCAGCTGCCACTCGTGGGTATACATGAAGTTTCTGCTTAGTTCGTCTGCCAGAGTATTTTCCTTTCCTGGCAGGAATTGTGCCTGCAGATGAACTTGGTACGTCAATGCTGTGTCCCATAAAGCCATGGCTAGTCTGCAAAGGGGGTAAGAATGAGTGCCCCTCTGCTTATGTACCACATGACCGTGGTGTTGTCTGTCTTTATCAGTAGTTGTCCCGGATGAAGTAGGTCCTTGAAGGCTGTCAGGGCATTTTGAACAGCTAGCATCTCTTTTTGATTGATATGTAGATGCTTTTGGTTTGTGGACCTGGTGCCCTGAATGCCTCTTCCTGCCATGGGTGCCCCCCCCCCAGGCATAATCTGATGCATCTGTCGTTAGGCTCTGCCTGGCTGGGGGTAGTGAGAATGGCTGTCCTTTGTTTTGGTGACAAGCCTTTGCCCACCATAGAAACTCCTGTTGCAGGCAGGAAATTAGAGTAATCATTGTTTCCAGGCTGTGGCAATGTTGTGTCCAGACACTTTTTAGGTACCATTGAATTTTCCTCATATGCAGTCTTGCATATGGAATTAGTAAGATGCGGGATGCTATGAAGCCAAAAGCCTGCAGAATTTCTCTTGCAGATAACTGGGCCTTTGTTGCCATTTCCTTGAAATAGGTAGTCAGTTGCCTTTGTTTGTCTGAAGTGAGATAAGCCATCTGGGCAGTTGTATTTAAGCTTGCACCCAGGAATATTATCTCTTGAGAGGATACTAGTTTTGATTTCTTTTTGCTGACTGTGTACCCTAGGCATGTTAAAAGTCTTTTCAGAAATGTCAGATGCTGTAGCAGAATGTCCTTGTTCTCTGCTTGTATGAGGCAGTCGTTCAAGTAAGGATATATTTGTATTCCTCTTTGTCTGCAGTAAGCAATTACTGGTGCCAGGCACTTTGTGAAGACCCTGGGCGCACTAGATAAGCCAAAGGGCAGTGCATAGAATTGGTAATGCTTTGAGTCTGATTGGGACATGCAGGTATACCTCTTTTAGGTCTAAAGTCACAAGCCAAGCCTTGCTGCCCAGCATGGGCAGAAGCTGCTGCAAGGTCTACATCTTGAATTTTGGTATTTCCAGGAAAGTGTTTAGAATAGATAGGTCCAGTATTGGTCTCCATGCTTTGTCCTTTCTGGGTACCAAGAACAGTCTTGAGTAAAATCCTTGTCCCTGCTCTTGCTGTGGCACTTGTTGAATAACCCTCATGTCCATGAGAGCTGCGACTTGTTTTTGAGCCTCTGCCCATTGATTTTTTGGCAGGTCTGGCCAACCGTTTGCCCTTGACAGGGTATGGAAATGAAACTTGTAGCCTTGTGACACTATGTCTAGAACCCATTTGTCCTGGCTTATAATGTGCCAATTTTGAGAAAAAAGTGCTAGTTTTGCCCCTAAGGGTGCTGCCAGAGGATAAGTGCTTGGTGCAGGCAGGGGGAAGTCATTGGGACTGTTTCCTGTATGGTTGTGATTTGTCTTTTCCACCTTTGGAGGTAGGAACACCCCATTGCTTAGACCTGTAGGAACCTTGTGGCTGTGATCTTCCTCTAGGGCATCTGGATCTGCCCCTTTGAGGTCTGTCTGAGACTGGAAAGGGCCAATTCTTTGTAGGCTAGTGTCTGCTAAATCTTGGTGGCTGTACCTGTAAGAAATCCTTGACCGTTTGCATAGATTTAGCTTTGTCCTCCATTTTCAACACCTCTTCTGCCTTAACACCAAACAAGGTATCATGTTGTAATGGAGCATCTAATAATTTTGCTTTAACATGATCAGGCAGAATTTGTTCCTTTAACCAAGCATGCTTCCTAATGACAGAACCTATAACAGTGGCCCTGCAGGAGGCCTCCAGAGAATCAAAACCACATTGCAAAGTATGCTTTCCAACTTGTTCAGCTGCATGCAATAAATCCTGCATTTCTTTGTTTTCTGCACATTCAGAATTTACCATAATTTTCTGTTTAAGCAGTGTCATGATATATTGCTGATATCTGAGCATATGAAACTGGCAATTTAAGGCCCTTATAGCGAAGGTAGCAGATGTGTAAATATTTTTTCCCCATCTATCCAGTACCCTAGAATCCCGGTCAGAGGGGGTAGGGTTTTTTGCAGTGGAAGCCTTGACCCCTTTAGGACCCAGAGAAATAGTTTCTGGGTCTGCAGTAGGGTTTTTGAAAAGGAGTTTATGAGAGTCAGGGACCCTGTAGTATCTGTCCGGATTAACAGGAGTTGGAGGTAAGGAGTAAGGGGTCAGACTAGACTCTGAGAACACATCATCTACAATGTCCAACACAGGTGGAATAGCTAGAGGCCTGTGTTGAGGTAGTAAAAGGAAGTCTCTGAGCCTCTTAGATTCTGAAAAATCTTGGCTCTTCCAGTGGAAGTGCTCCCTCATGGTATGCAAGGTTTCCCCAAAAGAGTAGTCCTCAGGAGGAGAAGATGAAGAAATTGATTCTTCAGCATCAGAATCCTCATGGGGGGAAGAGAATATTCCTGATCAGAAGAGGAATCAGCAGAAATGGAAACCTGATCTGAAGATTCATAGTCTGTCTCTTGCCTAGGCCTCTTATCAGGAGGGGGATGGGAACCTCTGATCAAGGTAATTAAGTCTTCGACCATTTTGAGCAATCTGTTGTTTGGGCATGGAGGCCTGTCCATGTGGCTGGTGAACTTGTTTCTTTGCCTTTAAAGGTGTTATAGTCTTTGCCTTTGAAGTCGATTTAATATATCATTGTTTAGGTCTGAATACACCCTCAGAAGCCGATGCCTGCTCAGCAGCTCCAGACCCATCTGAGGGAATAATCTCAGAGGCTCCAATACTTTGAGTTTCCAGTGGCCTGGCCGACTCCACGTGGGAGTCGGTAACGGCCTGCGACTAAAGTAGCGGGCGTCAGGGGCTGCGAAAGCACCTCACTGGGAACTGGCAACTTGCTTAGGAGAAGCTTTGTCGTCGGTTTTGGACCTCGGTTGCCTGTCTTTTTCTTTCTTTGCGGTTTTTGTGAACTCCGGCAGTCGGATGGCTATCCGATGACATTGTACAATTAAATCTTCGCCCAAAATAGCTTAATGCAAAATCGTACCGACGCTTAACAGTGCGTTGGTTAAATCTAGCACAAAACCGAAAACTAGAAACGTCGTGGTCAGGGCCTAGGCAAGGAATACAGCAAGAATGAAAGTCCTTATGAGGTATTTGTTTTCCACAAGAAATACAATTATTAACTTTTTCTGACATTGGTCTGGAGCAAGAAAAAAGTTTCCACAATGGGGTACTTCGCTTTTAATGAAGACTTAGGATCTGAAACTCGAATACGAAAATCTCAGGAGTTGGCTGACCGGCACTTTCGAACTGCTTCTGCTTCGGGCACCGCGTGGCAAGAAAGACTGAAGAAAATGGCGTCGGCTGCATCTTTTATACCCCTGGCGACCTGACGTCAGGGAAGAGGCGACAGCAACTGACGCAGGACCCAAGACTTTGGAATTCAAGCCAATTGAAGGCAACCTGCCAGCAGGATAAACCAAATGTAAGACTGCAACAGTGAAACACAAAGAACATCCTCATGACACTAATGTCCTTACCTCCTTAAGCTATCCCTTGCTGTGTGTGCTCTGACAAAG
Source organism: Protopterus annectens (assembly GCF_019279795.1). Lineage (NCBI taxonomy): Eukaryota > Metazoa > Chordata > Ceratodontiformes > Protopteridae > Protopterus > Protopterus annectens. The sequence continues at coordinate 1,411,229,656 of NC_056728.1, read as the reverse complement.
AAATGGAAAATGCAGTTGCATCATATTTTTATACCCTCTCATTATCCAGAACAGCTTGCTGGCATACGGATTTTCTTAAAAGCAGAGAACTTTGTAACTGGAGATGGTACACCTTTTGCAAGTTCCATTTTGCAAGTCGCATTTTTACATAAGCACATTTACTGACAGACAGCCATTTCTAACAGTATAACATTAACCACGCTTTCAAATCTACTTTCTGCTACATTCAAATTTAGGACTGCACAACATTTTTAAAAGCTGGGCGCTTTTGGAATGGGTCAGTCACATGAAAGCAACGTAAATGTGAACAAAGGTGCATGACAAGTAGGTATTTTATCAGTCTAACTCTAGCTTTGAAAATTATGTCTACAGATACAGGCATAGAACTAGGTTAGTCTTAGGGAAGCATTGTGAATGAACATCTTCTACTGGTCTCTTCCATAAGGTTAGGTCTAATGTCGATGGTAGGTGCAGTTCTGACATTCATAAAAAATACTTCGGGAGTCACAACCAACTCATACCTTTATCATATTTGTAATGAACTCTGGTTGGGGTGCACATCTGCACATACTGGAACCTGGTCCCATTTGCAAGTGAAGAGGCACACCGACCTGAAGCAAAAGTCAATAGCTCTCTTAGAAATGACAGCATTCAGAAGCTGTCTACCTTCATGACTTCTGCAGATATCCAAGCTACTCAATAACAATGTGATATAAAAATAAGCAAAGCAGAAAATGGATTATAATTAGGTCGCCTTCTAGGTCTGGATAATCTTCTGGCAAATACTATTAAGGAATTCATCTGGACAATGAGTGGCAGCTACATCCTCAAGTCTTTCATACCTGGACAATGCCAGTCAGTGATCTGTTTGTATCCACAGAAAATGATCAGCTGCCAATTTCAGGAAACAAACCCACTATGATCTGCTACACACTTGGTAGACACGAGCCACTTTACATAGTCCCTTCAGCATTTCTTGTTCAAAAGAAAGAAATGCTCAACTGATCCTTATGGCATTTTGAACAGGGCAACCTTATTTCTTCCATCTCAGGAAGATGGCAAACCAGCTCCTTCACCTTCCTTTATGACAAATGGTGTCTCAGCATTAGCACAGACTACTATATCCATCACCGAATTAGCTCACCTCGCTGTTGAAGTTTTGATTCCTAAGAGATGCATTCTCTTAACAGACTTTGCAGGGTCTGCACTGTAGAAGAACTTTTACTAAGAAATACTTGTTGAAATTAAATACATCTTTGTACTGGCAAGATATGCATTTCCTTTGCATACGCCTCTAAGACACACTTCTTGCTTTTTGACATGAGGCGAAAATGCAAATTCACATGTATTTAGGTATGGAAGTTCTGAGAAAGCCTCCAAGAATACCTGAAGGCAATGCAGAAGTAATGTCTGAAAAGCCTAGATAATCTTTAGCTTCAGTCAACTAATATGTAAACAGCCTGAACTCTGGTTGGGGTGCACATCTGCACATACTGGAACCTGGTCCCATTTGCAAGTGAAGAGGCACACCGACCTGAAGCAAAAGTCAACAGCTCTCTTAGAAATGACAGCATTCAGAAGCTGTCTACCTTCATGACTTCTGCAGATATCCAAGCTACTCAATAACAATGTGATATAAAAATAAGCAAAGCAGAAAATGGATTATAATTGGGTCACCTTCTAGGTCAGGATAATCTTCTGGCAAATACTATTAAGGAATTCATCTGGACAATGAGTGGCAGCTACATCCTCAAGTCTTTCATACCTGGACAATGCCAGTCAGTGATCTGTTTGTATCCACAGAAAATGATCAGCTGCCAATTTCAGGAAACAAACCCACTATGATCTGCTACACACTTGGTAGACACGAGCCACTTTACATAGTCCCTTCAGCATTTATTGTTCAAAAGAAAGAAATGCTCAACTGATCCTTATGGCATTTTGACCAGGGCAAAGTACAGTTGTGTACACCTACCATAAATGTAGATGTTCGAGTGTCTTCACTGTTGCAGTCATGACTGTAGGGTTCTCCCCTGCCGGCAGGCAGTCCTCGGTCGGCCAGAATCCCAAAGTCTGGGTCCAGCGTCGGCTGTTCAACCATGCTCCCTGACGTCAGAGTGCCAGGAGTACAAAGCTGACAGCCGACGCCATCTTCTTAGTTTTTCTTGCCCCAGATGTCAGGAGTCCCAAAGTGAGAAAGGTCCCATATCCTTTGCAAATACACCTCAGAAGAATGGTGAAAAAAGGAACCACACAAAAGTAAAAATAAGAGGGGACAGGAGGGAGGGAAACCCAGACTGCAACAGTGAAGACACTCGAACATCTACATTTATGGTAGGTGTACACAACTGTACTATGTTCATCGTGTTTTACTGTTGCAGTCATGACTGTAGGGTAGAATCCCAAAGCAGAATGAAAGGGAGGTGGTCATAAAGTAGAAGGGGTGGCTAAAAGGCCCTGCAAGACTGCAGAGGCAAAGCCTGCCCTAGACTTAGAGTAGAGAGGTAGATTGTAGTGCTTAGAAAAAGTATGCACTGAACTCCAAGTTGCAGCTTCCAAAATGTCTTTGGTAGGAACACCCCTGAGGAAGGCCGCAGAAGTGGCAGCAGCTCTGGTGGAATGAGTCCGTATACCCCCTGGGATTTGCTTTCCATGGTGTGAATAACAAAATATGATGCCATGAGCAATTCATTTAGAAATGGTCAGTTTTGAAATGGCTTTACCTTGGGAACTTGAAGCATAAGAAACAAACAATTGTTCTGATTTTCTGATGTCCTTGGTTCTGTCCAGGTAAAAACGTAGTTGTCTGTGTACATCCAAGGAATGTAAGATCCTTTCCCCTTTATTTTGAGGAGTGGGGGAAAAAGTTGGCAAGTGGATAGTTTGATTTAAAGCCACTTTGGAAACCACCTTAGGCATGAGGGTAGGATTAGTCCTCAAAGACACCCTGTCTAGATGAAAAATAATATAAGGTTCCACAGCCATAAGAGCTTGTAACTCTGAAACTCTCCTGGCAGAGGTTAGGGCTAACAGGATGGCTGTCTTCCAAGGTAAAAACTTGATGTCAGAAGAGGAAAAGGAGGCAAGGTGAGCTTTTCCAAAACATAGTTGAGATCCCAAGCAGGAATGGGAGGAGATCTAGGAGGTCTTAAGTTCTTAGCTCCTCTGAGAAACTGTCTCATGAGCTGGTGGGAAAAGATTGGAGGGTCTGTATTATAATGAGCGGAAATAGCAGAGGCACGTATCTTAATGGAAAAGAGAAAGAGAGACCCTTACGTAAGAGATCTGTCAAGTAAAGTAAAATTAAAGAAATGTTCGGAAGAAGAGGATCAGAATCCTGAGCCTGCATCCAGGAACAAAATCTTTTCCATTTTCCTGCATAAGATTTTCTAGTGCTAGGACATCTGGCTTCTAAAATGACATCCATAACCTGCTTGGGTAGGAGAGAAGAAATCAAAGGCCCTGGATTAACCAGGCCGCCAGGCTGAGAGTGCTGACATGGGAGTGTAGAACCTGACCCTGATGTTGGGACAGAAGGTTCGGAGTTTGTGGTAAGACCCAAGGGGGCTCCAGACATAGGTTTTGCAGAGTGGGGTACCAAAACTGTCGAGGCCAATTTGGGGCCAACAAGATTATAATCTTGGGCTTGTCCTGTTTGATCTTTAGTAATACCCGTGGAAGAAGAGGAAGAGGCGGAAAGACATATCCCGAGAGGTTTCTCCAACTGAAAGATAGTGCATCCACTTTCCAAGCTAGTTTGTGGAAAGTCCTGGTGCAAAAATTCTGTAGTTGATGATTGAGATGTGATGCAAAGAGGTCTATGTGAGGACGTCCCCAGACTGCTGTTATCATCCTGAATATTTTGGTGTCCAGCATCCATTCGTGTGGATCCGAAAGGCTTCTGCTCAGACTGTCTGCCAGGAAGTTTTGCTTCCCTGGTAGAAACTGAGCTTGAAGGTCCAGATTGCAAGCTAGAGCTGTGTTCCATAGATCCATGGCTAGTCTGCAAAGGGGGTAGTAATGAGATCCCCTTTGCTTGTTTATGTACCACATAACTGTGGTGTTGTCTGTCCGTATTAGTAGTTGTCCTGGTTGTAGAAGATTCCTGAAGGCCAACAGAGCTTTCCGAACAGCTAACATTTCCTTTAAATTGATATGCAGGTGCTTCTGATCCTTTGTCCAAAGGCCCTGCAGACAGTTGCCCTGAAAATGGGCTCCCCAAGCATAATCCGAGGCATCCGTGGTTAGAATCTGAGTGGCAGGAGGCAGACAGAAGGGTTTCCCTTTGTTTAGAGTACATGCCCTGGACCACCAAAGGAATTCCTTTTGAAGACAAGGCAGGACGGAGATCAGTATGTCTAAACTGTGGCAATGTTGAGACCATAAACTTTTTAGGTACCACTGTATTTTCCTCGTGTAGTCTTGCATATGGTACGAGAAGGATGCAGGAGGCCATGTAACCCAAAGCCTGCAGGAATCTCCTTGCAGATAGCAGAGTTAAAGTTGCCAAGGTTTTGAAAGTTGAAGCCAGCTGTAATTGTTTTTCGGATGTCAGAAATGCCATCTGGGTTGTGGTGTTTAGAAGAGCACCCAGAAAAGTTATCCGTTGTGAGGGTGTCAAATTTGACTTTTTTATGTTTATAGAGAATCCCAGGAACTTGAGGAGGTTCTGTACAAATTCTAGATGCTGGAGTAAGACATCCTTGCTGTCTGCCTGAATTAGACAATCGTCCAGATAAGGGTAAATTTGAATTCCCTTGAGTCTGCAGTAAGCTACTACTGGAGCCAGGCATGTGGTGAAGACCCTGGGTGCAGTAGACAATCCAAAAGGCAGCGCAGAGAATTGAAAGTGCCTCGATCCGGCCTTGAACCTGAGGTATTTTCTGCGTTCCTGCCTGATGGGAATGTGTAAATATGCCTCCTTTAAATCCAAAGTTACCATCCATGCATCTTTGGACAGCATTGGAAGTAGCTGCTGTAGAGTAAGCATCTTGAATTTTGGAATCTCTAGAAAGGTGTTCAAGACTGACAGATCCAGAATGGGTCTCCATGAGTTTTGCTTCCTGGGGACTAGAAAGAGCCTTGAGTAAAAACCTTGTCCCATCTCTGAAAGTGGAACTAGTTCTATGGCTTTCATAGCCAAAAGAGCTTCCACCTGGTTTAAGGCCTCTGTCCATTGATGTTTTGGAAGGTCTGGCCATCCGCTTGGCCTTGGCAGGGTGTGAAAATGGAATTTGTAACCTCTTGAAACCACATCCAGAAACCACTTGTCTTGGGTTATACGAGTCCAATTTTGATAAAAAAAGAGAGAGTTTTCCTCCGAGAGGGGCTTCCAGGCAAGAAGTTCCTGCAGCCCAACAGAGGGAGTCATTGAGTCTGTTTCCTATGAGTTTGTGACCTGTCCTCTCCTCCCCTAGGGGTGAAAGCAGTCCACTGTCTTGGTCTATAAGAAGCTTGTGTTTGAGGCCTTCCTTGGGAGTGTCTATATCTATCCCTCTGAGGCCTGTCTGAAGTGGGAAAGGACCAATTTTTAGAAGGCCAATTCCTGCTAAATCTGGGTGGCTGTACTTGTAAGAAATCTTTAACTGTTTGCATGGATTTCGCCTTATCCTCCATCTTTTTAATCACCTCTTCAGCTTTTGATCCAAACAAAACATTATCTAGCATCCAATAATTTAGCTTTTACTTGTTCAGGCAAATTTTGTTCCTTTAGCCATGCATGTCTTCTAATAACTGTGCCGGAGGCAGCAGCCCTACAAGAAGCCTCCAAGGCATCAAATCCACAGTGTAAACCATGCTTCCCAACTTGTTCAGTGGCATGCAATAAGTCATGTAATTCCTTATCTGCACAGGCAGAAATGGAAGTAAGCTTTTGTTTTAAAACAGACAAGAGAAATTGCTGGTATTTCAGCATATGAAACTGACAGTTTAAAGCCCTAATGGATAAAGTAGCAGAAGTGTACACTTTTTTGCCCCATCTTTCTAAAGATCTAGAATCCTTGTCAGTGAGAATGGGGTTTTTGGCAGAAGCGGCCTTAACTCCCTTAGGACCCTGAGAAATGGTTTCCGGGTCAGCAGAAGGGTTCTTGTATAAAAACTGGTGGGAATCAGGAACCCTGTAATATCTATCAGGCTTAACAGGAACAGGAGGAAAAGAGTCAGGGGTTAAGTTAGCCTCCGAAAAAGCATCATCTACAATATCCAAAACAGGAGGAATAGCCAGGGGTCTATGTTGGGGGAGAAGAAGAAAATCCCTTAGTCTTTTCTTAGATTCCGAATACTCCTGTCCTTCCCAGTGGAAATGTTCCCTCATTTCATGCAAAGTTTCCCCAAAAGAGAAATCCTCAGGGGGAGAAGCTGAAGGAAAGGATTCCTCAGCATCAGAATCCTCATAAGGAGGGAAAGAATATTCCTGGTCACAAGAAGAAACTGAAGAAACAGAAGCCTGATCAGAGGAATCATAATAAACTTCCTGCCTTGGCCTTTTATCTGGAGGGGGATGTGAACCCCTAATCAAAGTAAGTAAATCCTCCGCCATCTTGAGTAACTGTTTCTGTGACTTATTTATTTATTTTTATTTATTTTACATTTGTTGACCGGGATAGTCCGACTGGATGCATGTCCATTTTCAGCGGAGGCCCGGGGAGAAAAGCTCCAAGGGTAAGCAGATACAGCATTACATAATACCAGCATTACATATTACAAACAGACTATTTACAGAGATTACATAAGTAAGCAAGTTAAACAAGTTCCACAGGTTACAGTTAGTCCTGAGCACAAGTCAGGATTAAATTAAATTACACAGTAAACTGGTTAACAGATTTTTACACATTCGAGTTAGCCAGGCTTGATACATTGACATAGCCAGTTAAGTGACAAATGTTGTTTGAGTCTAGTTTTAAATTGACCTAAGGTGGAAAGTAAGGTAATATCAGCTGGAAGAGAGTTCCAGGATCTACTTACAGAGTTTGCAAAGAGAGAATCACCGGCTGTGTTATTAATTTTGCTAGTCTGAATTGGTAGTTTGTTAGAGGATCAAAGCGGTCTAGGATTGTTATAGGGGGTGATAATATTTTTAAGTGCAGGAGTATTGTCCGGATTATAGAGGATTTTATAGGCCATAATCAGTTGGTTATAATGGATTAGGCTAGGTAGTTCAAGCCAACCAAGCTGATTTAGATTGATGCAATGATGTGTCCTAAAAGGCAGCCCAGTGGCAAACCTGGCAATGTGGTTGTAGCAAATTGAGAGTTTGTTAAGGACAGTCTTGTTCAAATTCGAGAGTAGAGGGGATGCATACAGAAGGGTTGAAAGAAGGTGAGAGCTAGCTATGGCAATTTTAGCTGGAGGGGTTAGGAAGGCTTTTATTCTGTAAAGTGACCCTAGTTTTTTATTGATGGTTTTGATAGTTTGGTTAACATGTAGGTCAAATTTGAGATTATTGTCTATGATGACACCTAACAGTTTTGTTGATGGGTCAGGGGAGATTATTGTGCCATCATTTGATTTTATGGTAAAGGTGAAAGCGGTAGACCTACATGTTGGTGAAAATAACAGCATTTTAGTTATTTTGGGATTTAGGATCAGACGATGTTCAGAAAGCCAGTTTTCTATTGTATTAAAGGTGGTCTGGGTAGCTGACTATAACTCCACTGGAGATGTGGCTGAGCAAATCAGATTAGAGTCATCAGCATATTGGATACAGCTGACTTTTGGGATGACAGTATAAAGGTCATTAATGAAGATGGAGAACAGCAAGGGCCCTAGTATAGAGCCTTGTGGTACTCCGAGGGTGTTAGGTAGAAGGTTAGAGAGTTTGTTCTGCCAGAGGACAGCCTGCTGTCGACCATTCAGGTAGGACTGAAACCATTGGAGGGCTCCAGTATCTAGACAGAATGTTTGCAGGGTGTGGATTAAAAGTTGGTGATCAACCATATCGAATGCCGTGGAAAGATCCAAAAAGAGGGCTGAGGATATATAATTATTGTTGCGATTATGGTTTATGGTGTTAGTAAAGGCTAGGAGGGCTGAAGTAGTGCTGTGATGAGGACGGAAGCCATGCTGAGTGTCTGCCATAAGGCGATTTTGGATTAGGTGGTGCATGAGTTGTCTATGAATACATTTTTCCATAATCTTTGCAAGTGGAGAGAGTATAGCTATTGGCCTATAATTGGAGAATTCAGTAGAGCTGCCTCCTTTGTGAAGTGGGATTACATAGGATATTTTCCAGATGGTGGGAATTTTAGCTTCTACTATGGTTCGATGGATTAGTATTGAGACGGGGTAAGCAATAGCATCAGCTGATTTTTATAGGTACTCGGCAGGGAGTTGATCAGCAGAAAGTGTAGTGGGTTTTAATTTTTTGATCAAGGTACGGATAAGTGAAGTGGCGACTGGTTGGAAGCTGAACGCAAGTAGGTTTCTAGGGGTGCTTTCAGGACCAGGGGAGCTAGGAGGTAGTTGGCTAGCTAGGGCTTGAATTGTCTCAGTAAAGAATTGGCTAAAACTATCAGAAACATCTTCAGGGGTTTTATCAATAGTAGCAGCAGGGATTGGGGTTGAAGTTTGTCCAGGATGTAGTAGATTATTTAAACCTGCCCAAAACTTCTGAGGGTTATTTTGATTTACTGTCTGTAAATTACAGTAGTATTGTTTTTTGTCTTGTAAAATTGATTTTTTGGTTTCGTTCCTGGATTGCCTGTATTTAATGTGATCTTGAGGGTCTTTAGAACGCCATAAAGCCCATGCTTTGTTTCTAAGGGTAATTTTGAGTTTAGACTCTATAGAAAACCATGGTGCAGTTTTTGCCTTGGTTCTCTTTGAACGAACAGGTGCATGCAAATCAAGGATCTCAAGGAATTTGTTGTTAAAGTATGCTACTGCCTCCTCTAAGGGGAGGTGTTTTAGAATAGACCAATTACATGAGTTTAGTTCTTGCTGGAATTTGGCAGGGTCAAAGTTTTTATTGTTTCTAACCTTTCTGAGTAAGGGTTGTTGGGAATTAATGGTTTTGTGCTTAATTACATATGTGAGAAGGTGATCGCTTAGGCCATTAAGGAGGGTACCAGAGGTGTACAGTTGGGGGTGACTGTTTATGAGTACCCAGTCAAGTATACTTTCTTTTTGGTTGGGTTTACCTATCCTGGTAGGGGTGGATATGATTAGTGTAAATGCATGCAGGTTAATATGGGTAGTTGGGGATTCTAAAGAACAGGTACCCCAGTCTATGTTAAAGGCTCCAAGTAGTAGGGTTTCTTGGGGGTAGTGACATGATAACCAGTGCAGGATATCTTCAAATGTAGATATATTGTTACCTGGGGGAATGTACATACAGATGATATTAATGCATTTATTTTTATTAAGTTGCAATTTGGTGGCAAGAATCTCAGAGTTATTGATCTGAGGAGGTTGTATTACATCTATGGTGACATTCAACTCAGATTTATAGAGTACAGCTACCCCACCCCTTTCTCGAAGCGATCCAGCCTGTGTATGTTGTACCCAGGTGGTAACACTTCATTGTCTTTAGTGTTAGGTTTTAACCAGGTTTCAGATAAACAGAGAATCTCAGGTGAGTGGACATCCAGAAGTGCATGCAATTCATGTACCTTGTTATTAATGCTTCTAATATTGAGATGACAGACTAGGAGAGAGTTAGTTGGCCTATTAATTGTAGGTTTGTAGCTTAGATTACAAGTAGAGGGGGTATGTGTATCTGAAGTGAGTGGGCCAGGGTTGGGGTGAATATCACCACCAAGTATTAGGTTGAGTCTATACTTGGTGATGAACTTCAGGAATTTGTTTATTAGTTTGTGGTAGTGTTTGGATCTAGAGCTAATGTGCCTGGGGTTGAGATGTTGATAGACTGAACAAGATGTTGGAAAGGATCTGGTACTGTAAGTATGGTTGAAGGTGGAAGGATTTACAGCTGGGGTGATAGTATGGCCTTTTGGGACCTGAAACCCCGTAAGAAACTGGTTTTCATACAAGTTAAGGAGGTATGGTGTGAACAAGAGGGGTAGTAAAGAGGAGTATATCATTATATGTGATTCAGCTAGTGAGTGAAGGAACTGTTTTACCTGGTGATGCAACACCAGAAGATAGAGTGGTGAGGTAAAGGTACTGGAAGGGGGGATGGGAGAATGCCAGATGAAAGCTAATAGGTGCTATTAAATGTAGGTAGTAGAATAGGGGTGGGTGGAATTATACCAGATGAAAGCAGATAGGATCTAGAAAGTGGGGGAGTGGCTATAGTACTATAAATTTAGAGGTACTGGAGGCGGAAGGGAATTGGGGGCAGGGAGGGGAGCGAAGAGCGCCCGAGCGTAGCAAGGGCGACCATAGCGGGGCTATTGCAGTTTACAAGGTTTCCTAAGGTGTCCTAAAGCTATAAGGTAAGTATTACAGCTCTAATGTAAGAGTCAATTTACTGCAGTTACAGGGGAAGGAGGCAACCACTCAAGTAGAAACAAAGAGCCCTATGGCTGACCAATATGGTGACCTGCTTAATTACAAAGCACTGTAAGTGAAAGCTTAACAAATGCCAACCTACTCTGTTTAAAAGTTGAGAGAAACTGATTGCAGTCCTGTAGACACTGTTTTGTAGGGCACTGTAGAGTTCAACTAGGAAAAGAGAAAAGCAGAAATTCTAGGGTAAGCATGAAGACAACAGGCAGTTATTATATAATAATGCATTCAGAAAGGTTTGGTGGGGGGGGTAAAGTAGCATACTTCAGAATGAACTAAGATTTATAGCTAAGAAACCTAAGCAAGAGGGCAATGCAGTAAATAAACACTTGCCAGATTTTAAAGATATACCAGAAAAACTAAATCAATTATTCACAATTGTACAACTAGAAAATTGCCAGTAAAAGCACTTCAGGTATAGCTAGCCCAAGTTATTCAAGTCATAAAAGCACTTCTTCAATGTGTGTGTGCAATTTAAACATTAAAAACACATGCAGCAAGGAGCTCTGATTATACACTTTCTCTAGGTACAGGTTCAGTTTAAACACATATTACCACAGAAATTCAGTAAAGTCACTAGCTACTTATAGAGCCCTCTGAAAAACAAAATAGAGCAGTCTGTGCAGAATCAGAATTTAGCAGCAGGTCATTCAGTTACACAAAAAACAGTAAAAGATCCATACAATGAAGAAACTTACACAAAGTCACACCAGGTTAGCCAAGGGGGGAAGAGAGAGGGAAATCCTAAGCGCCTAGATTTGAAAATGATGCCTGTACTGAATTGTAGCAGTTTAACCTGTTTGAGGAAAGAGGGGGGTGGGGGAAAAGAGAAGGCAGTGGGAGTGGTTACAGGGAATACCCTGATTGACTCAAGACACCACACCAGAGATAAGTTGAAATCTGCACTCAGCACTATGTTATTTGCACTCAGTACGTTAATGTTACTTGCACTCAGCACTGTAATTTCACTTATGTTTAGCAGGAAAGACAGACCAACAGTATACAATTTTGGGAATTTTTACAAGGGTTGCTTGTTCAAATGTCAGGCTATTGCAGTTTACAAGGTTTCCTAAGGTGTCCTAAAGCTATAAGGTAAGTATTACAGCTCTAATGTAAGAGTCAATTTACTGCAGTTACAGGGGAAGGAGGCAACCACTCAAGTAGAAACAAAGAGCCCTATGGCTGACCAATATGGTGACCTGCTTAATTACAAAGCACTGTAAGTGAAAGCTTAACAAATGCTTTTTGTGTGTAACCTACTCTGTTTAAATGTTGAGAGAAACTGACTGCAGTCCTGTAGACACCATTTTGTAGGGAACTGTAGAGTTCAATCTGTTTAAATGTTGAGAGAAACTGATTGCAGTCCTGTAGACACCGTTTTGTAGGGAACTGTAGAGTTCAAACAAAGTCACACCAGGTCAGCCAAGGGGGGAAGAGAGAGGGAAATCCTAAGCACCTAGATTTGAAAGTCTTGACTTGGGAGCCGGTTCAGAAGAGGCCTGTGTTGCAGTCTTTGATTTAGGAGTCTTTGCCTTTGTCTTTGTCTTTGCCTTTATTAGAAGCTGAGTAGGCCTGAAAACCCCTTCAGAAGCCGGTACCTGCCCAGTGGCTCTGGACCCATCCGAAGGAGCATTGTCCGAAGGTCCTGCAATAGAAATATTCAAAGGCCTAGTTGGCTCCTCGTGAGAGTCCGTTTCGGCCATCGGTTCCGAAATAGCCGATGACAGGGGCTGCAAAAGCGCCTCACTGACGACGGCCGAACCTGAAGCTGGCTCCGCTTGTGCGATATCGTCAGATTTGGACCTCGGAGGCCTGTCTTTATCTTTGCGACGTTTGTGAACTCCGGTAGCCGGAACCGTATCCGACGACATTTTGTAGTTAAAGCGCCTACCGAAGTAATGGAAAGCAAAATCGTACCTTCGTTTAATTGTACGTTGATTGAATCTAGCACAAAACCGACAACTAGCTACGTCGTGGTCAGGGCCTAAGCAAGGAATACAGTAAGAATGAAAATCCTTATGAGGTATTTGCTTCCCACATGAAATACAATTATTAACTTTTTCTGACATCGGACTGGAGCAAGAAAAGTTTCAACGGGTACTTAGCTTTGAGTGGAGAAGAAAGTCTTCGGACTGAAGTTTATCAGAAAAAATCGTCAGGAGTCAGCCGACCGGCACTTGCCAACTGCTATCACCGCGCGGCAAGAAAGACTGGAGAAGATGGCGTCGGCTGTCAGCTTTGTACTCCTGGTGCTCTGACGTCAGAGAGCATGGTTGAACAGCCGACGCCGGACCCAGACTTTGGGATTCTGGCCGACCGAGGACTGCCTGCCGGCAGGTGAGAACCCTACAGTCATGACTGCAACAGTGAAACATGGTGAACATCCTTATTTCTTCCATCTCAGGAAGATGGCAAACCAGCTCCTTCACCTTCCTTTATGACAAATGGTGTCTCAGCATTAGCACAGACTACTATATCCATCACCAAATTAGCTCACCTCGCTGTTGAAGTTTTGATTCCTAAGAGATGCATTCTCTTAACAGACTTTGCAGGGTCTGCACTGTCAGAAGAACTTTTACTAAGAAATACTTGTTGAAATTAAATACATCTTTGTACTGGCAAGATATGCATTTCCTTTGCATACGCCTCTAAGACACACTTCTTGCTTTTTGACATGAGGCGAAAATGCAAATTCACATGTATTTAGGTACGGAAGTTCTGAGAAAGCCTCCAAGAATACCTGAAGGCAATCCAGAAGTAATGTCTGAAAAGCCTGGATAATCTTTAGCTTCAGTCAACTAATATGTAAACAGCCTTCTCCAAAGTGGGCCACAAATTGTGATTTCAAACCACTCAACTGACAGACAACTCTTAAATGTCTCCAAGGGAGGGCAATAATAAAAGTCCTCTGGTTTGCTCCTGCCCCCCTTGAAAAGGGCCCCAACAACAGACACTGTGATCTCTCTGGAACAAAACAAATTAGGTGGAACCCTTACTACATCCTTGTTTGTTTCCTCTGCAATGAGCTGAAACCTCACATCTACTCTTCTGGGTCCTGACTGAAGGGAAGAAAACTTGACCCCTCCACACTTGCGGATTAGGGGAAGACATTCATAAATATCACCTACGAATCAAGTTAGTTTATCTGAGGGACTGGAGGTCTAGGGCAAGGCCTGCTGTCCAAGAAAGATTGTATATACCAGTATGATTTTAGGAGAAGGAGCTTCACATTCAGAAAAGTCCACAGTAGTAAGAACCATACTGGTCAGGGTCAGAACACGTCAATGGGAATGAATTTGGCCTTGCTCAGAGTTTGAACTTCTGCAGAAATTTAACAATCAATGGAAATGGGAGAAAATCATATACAAGCCCAAGGGTTCACTGAAGGACAAAAGTATACCAGGGAGTTTAGTCCCTGAGAGAGAATTATGCAAAGCCATGAGGTCAAAACTACCAACATGAAAATTTCATCAAAAAGCAAATTGAAGGCCATGCTGCTAAACACTAGGAGTTTAAACATGAAACTGCAATCACTGCAAGCATTCTTAAACCTGCAATATGATGACATTTGTGCAGTCACAGAAACCTGGTTCAAAGCAGCAGACAGCACGCCAGCCATACCAGGTTACTCATCCTAACATCCATTCAGACCTCAAACCGTGGGTAGCAAAGCAGAAGGAGGTGGAGTTGCTATATATATATATATATATATATATATATATATATATATATATATATATAAAAAAGACATACACACCTCCAGGCTGGTTAAACAGTATGGTGCACAGGAGACACTCCAGGTGCAGTTAACCATTGACAAGACCCCTACTCAAATCATAGCTAGCTACAGGTCCCCAGCTTTGACTCAAAGTGCACACTTCACCTATCTGGAACTCTTCGAATCTATCAAGATTTAACCCTTTACCCTATTCCTGGGCGACTAACTATCCAACCATAGACTAGAAGAACTGCTCGTGCCAAAACACAAATGCCCAAAGATTCCTTGATTTCGTCAATGCAAATGCGTTGGACCAGCTGGTTGACACCCCCACAAGAGGTGAAAATATCTTGGACATGGTATTAACTAATATATGTAACCACTGCAGTAGCACTACAGTGTCATCCTCCCTAAGATCTGACCACAAAGTGGTCACTTTTGAAGTCACCATCTCCCCGGACCACCCCCTAGATAGGGTCAAACAAAACAACTTCTCGAAAGCTCCCCCTCCACAGGAACTGGCACATATGGTCAAACCTGTACCAAAGTACTATACGGGCATTTATATAGCTGCATGGAATAGTACAGCTGTGTACACTTACCATAAATGTAGATGTTCGAGTGTATTCACTGTTGCAGTCATCACATTTGGCTTATCTGCCTGCAGGTAGCCCTCAGCTGACCTGAATACCAGAGTCTTGGGATTTCTGCTTCGGATGCTGTCGCTTCTTCCATGACGTCAGGTCATCAGGGGTATAAAACATGCAGCAGACACCATTACATCAGTTTTTCTTGCCCCAGATGTCAGGTGCCCCCAAACTAGGAAGCAATTACATGGTATGGAACACCCCCAGCAAAAAGTAAATACAGATGATATAAGATGTGCCAAACAAAAAAGATAGGTAGAAGTAAAGAAAAGTCAGGGGGCTGGAGGGAGGGTAACCAGGACTGCAACAGTGAATACACTCTAACATCTGCATTTATGGTAAGTGTCCACAATTGTACTATGTTCTTCGTGTTTAACTGTTGCAGTCATCACATTTGGGTCGATTCTCAAAGCTCAAATGCAGAGTCCCTGTAATCACAGCTATGCAGGTAAAAGCTACACTCTCTAAAGCCAAAAACACAGCATCCATGGGACCGGACAACATCCCAGGCTGCGTTTTACACAAACTTCAGAACGAACTGGCTCCCCACCCAAGCACCATGTTCAATAATAGCCTCGCATCAGGCTTTGTGCCCACTGAATGGCACACAGCAACAGTTATCCCACACCACAAAGGGGGAGCCACCACTGATCCCGGGAACTATCGCCCTATTAGCCTGACGAGCCTGGTCTGCAAGGCCATGGAACACATCATCATGTAACTCAAAGACAATGGTAACCTCCAAACTCTGGATCCCACCCAGTTCGGGTTTGTGAAAAGCACATCATGCCTCCTGAACCTGATCGACTTCTTTGAGGCAGTCACCAAAGCCATAGAGGAGGGTAAGGTGGTTCACACAGCCTATCTTGACCTCGCCAAGGCTTTCGACATCGTCCCCCATTCTGGAATTATAGCTAAACTCACTAAACTAGGTATAAATCCCTACTTCACAAGATGGGTTGCCAACTGGCTCACTGACAGAACTCACACTGTAAAAGTTGCAGACTCCAAATTTGACCTCAAACCAGTGACAAGTGGAGTACCACAGGTTTCATTCCTGGGACCTCTCCTGTTTGCTATCTACTTCTCTGAAGTACAGGCTAACATAGAAGGCCTCTGTCTAACAAAGTTCGCAGATGACTGCAAACTAGGAGCCATTGTCAAGTACTCAAAATGATGAGGACATCCTACAGAAGGGCCTCGCTGAGACAGAGGCCTGGTGTCAGAGCCATGGCCTCAAGCTCAATGCCAAAAAGTGCAGTGTCATCCCCTTTGGTAAAAACTCTGTACCCATGAGCTACCACATAGGTAGCAATCTACTTAACACCGAATGTGAGATAAGAGACCTTGGGACCCAGGTGGACAGTAGTCTCTCCTTTGATAGTCACATCGCCACAGTAGTCAGGAAGTCCTTCTACGTGGTACACCTCATCATAAAAGGGTTCTCATCCAGGAAAAAAAAGGTCATTGTTCCTCTCTACCCGACACTCATTATACCCATTACAAAGTACAACGCCCCTTTTGGAATGTACCTCATAAGACATCTGCAGCAGCTAGAAAGGCCACAGAAGTACCTCACAAAGAGGATTACTGGCCTCAAACAAATGCCCTACACTGATGGTCTCAAAAAACTCCAGCTTTACTCCGTAGCATATCACCTACTCCGAGGTGATCTCTGCCTAACATATAAAGCTATGTCGAACCCAGAGCTGTTGGACATGCTACACCTAAAGAAATCCCAATCGCTCCGAGCTACACACTCTAGGGACCTAAACCTTGTCACCACAATAAACAGGACATGCTGGAGGGATAGATTCCTGTCCCAGAGACTTCCCATACTCGGGCCGACTGTGAGTAGCCTGCCAGCAGGATAACCCAATTGTAATGACTGCAACAGTGAAACACGATGAACATCAGGCTACCCATCTATGTCAAGCAAAATTCTTCATTAGCACTCAAGAAAAATCTTGATGAGTGGATGGGAAATAGGAAATACACCCCGGGGATCACTTCTGTCTCTCTGCTCCACAGTGGCACAGGAAAATAACTTTCTTTGGTGGTGTAAGCCAGGGAACCTTGTTGGCTAGGCTTATGTAGGCCCTTGGGCTGATAGCCTAATACCTACCAATGAACCTAAGGAAGGGTGGAGGTAGTTAAGAAGCATTAGGGCGGGCGATCAGGCCATGTAAGACTGCTGTGGCAAATCCAGCTCTGGATGTAGAAAAGATAGGCAAGTGGTAATGCTTGGTTAAAGTGTGTACAGAGCTCCAGGTTGCAGCTTCCAGGATTGTCCCTGGTAGGGACTCCCCTGAGGAATGCTGTAGAGGTTGATGTAGCCCTAGTGTAATGTGTTCTGATCCCCTGTGGGGTAGCTTTCCCATGGTGTTTGTAGCAGAAATGGATGCAGTGTGCTATCCATTTAAGAATGGTTTGCTTTGAAATGGCCTTGCTCTCTGCCCCTACAGCAAAGCTGACTAGCAGCCGGTCAGATTTTCTGAAAGGCTTAGTCCTGTCCAGATAGAACCCGAGCTGCCTGTGCACGTCCAGGGAGTGCAGGATCCTTTCCCCTTTATTCTGAGGATTAGGGAAAAAAGTTGGCAAATGAAGGGATTGGTTTAAAGCCACACTAGATACTACCTTGGGCATGAATGATGGTTTAGCCCTGAGGGAAACCCTGTCCACATGGAAGATAATGAAGGGTTCACATGGCCATAAGGGCCTGCAATTCAGACACTCTTCTTGTTGAAGTGATGGCTAGAAGTAAAGCTGTTTTACAAGAGAGGAATTTCAACTCTGCTGTAGCAGCAGGTTCAAAGGGCGGAAGCATGAGCTTTTCCAATACAAAGTTAAGGTCCCAGGCTGGAGTCGGAGCTCTCCTGGGGAGTCTTAAATTTCTGGCTCCTCTCAGGAACTGTTTGACCAGAGGATGAAAGAAGAGGGGTGGCTAAGTATTATAATGAGCTGAGATGGCAGAGGCATGATTCTTAACTGAAGAGGATAGGCCTTTGTGGAACATTTCTGTTAAGTAATCTAGTATATGAGGTAAGCTGGGCACAGTTGTGTCCATTCCCTAAGACTGGCTCCAGGAGCAGTATCTTTTCCACTTTTCCAAATAGGATTTTCTAGTACTAGGCCTCCTTGCCTCAAGAATGACATCCAGCACTTGCTTACCAAGAGAGTTGCTGGTGATGAGTTCAAGGGATGAGCCATGCTGCTAGGTGCAGGATCTGTAGCGGAGGGTGCAAAATCTGGCCCTCCTGCTGTGACAGCAGGGAAGGGGTCTGAGGCAGGTGCCATGGTGGCACTACTGTCAGACTGTGCAAAAGAGGGTACCAGTGCTGGCGTGGCCAGTCTGGTGCAATCAAGAATGTCCTTGGCTTGTCCTATTTGATCTTTAGTAGAACCTTCAAGAGGAGGGAAAGGCACAGATTGAAAGGCTTTCCTAGGTAAAGGACGGCATCCACTTTCCAAGCTTGGCTGCGGGGAGTTCTGGTGAAATATTTGCTCAATTGATAGCTCTGAGGGGAAGCAAAGAGGTCCACCTCTGGTGACCCTACCTGTTCCTCAAAAGCTTGAATATTTTGGGTTCCAGTTTCCACTCGTGTGGGTCCATGAGATTTCTGCTTAAATTGTCTGCCAGTGAATTTAGTTTGCCTGGCAAGTATAGAGCTTGCAGGTGCACTTGGTTGCTCATAGCTGTGTTCCACAGAGCCATGGCTAATCTGCAGAGTTGGTAGAAATGCCCCCCCCCCCCACTGCTTGTTTATGTACCACATAACTGTGGTGTTGTCTTGTCTTTACCAATAGTTGTCCTGGAAGAATAAGGCCTCTGAAGGCTGTCATAGTATTCTGACAGCCTTCAGAATACTCTGACAGCCTTCAGAGGCTGTCAGAGTATTCTGTACAGCTAACATTTCCTTTAGATTGATATGCAGATGCATTTGGTTTGGGCTCCATTTGTCTTGAATGCACTGTCCTGCCTTGTGAGCCCCCTCATGTATAGTTTGATGCATTTGTTGTTAGGGTTTGGGCAGCAGGAGGTTGAGTAAAAGGGAATCCCTTGTTGTGGTAGCAGGTCTCTGCCCACCAAAGGAACTCTGTCTTTAGGCAAGGAATGATAGGAATCATTGTTTCCAGGTCCTGAGAATGTTGACACCAGAGACTTAAGAACCACTGAAGTTTCCTCATATGCAGTCTTGCATATGGAATTAGTAGAATGCAAGAGGCCATGAACCCCAGGGCTTGCAGTATTTTTCTTGCAGATAGCTGGGTTTTGGTGGCCAGTTGATTGAAGTAGTTTGTCAAATAAATCTGTTTTGCTGGAGTGAGGAATGCCATCTGAGAAGTTGTGTTCAAGCTTGCTCCCAGGAATACAATCTTTTGGCTGGGTAACAGATGTGATTTCTTTTGGTTGATGGTAAACCACAGTGAAGTTAGAAGTCTCTCTACAAATGTCAGGTGCTGAAGTAGCAAATCCTGACTGTCCGTCTGAATCAGGCAAAAGTCCAAGTAAGGGTAAATTTGAATTCTTCTCTGCCTGCAATATGCAATGGCTGGAACTAGGCATTTTGTGAATACCCTGGGCGCAATAGACAAGCCAAAGGGAAGTGCAGAGAACTGATAGTGCAAAGAGCCTGCTCTGACACATAGGCATTTCCTGCAAGATTCCCTTATGGGAATGTGCAGATAAGTTCTTTTAAGTCTAGGGTTGCTGGCCAGCAGTCCTTGGCTAGCACAGGAAGCAACTGTTGGACAGTAAGCATTTTGAATTTTGGAACCACCAGAAAGGTGTTGAGAGTAGACAGATCCAGAATAGGACACCAAGAGTTTTCTTTTCTGGGTATCTGAAACAGTCTGGAATAAAAGCCTTGACCCCTTTTGTTCTGCTGGGACAGGTTGAATAGCCTTGATACTGAGAAGTGAAAGTGCTTGCTTTTGGGCCTCTGCCCACTGGGTTTGGGGGAGGTCTGGCCATCAGCTTGGGGTTAGGATTGAGTGGAAGTGGAACCTGTATCCCTGGGAAACCATGTTTAAGACCCATCTGTCCTGGGTAATGTACTCACAGTTTTTGGCATGCAGGGCAAGTTTCCCTCCTAAAGATGCAAGTACTATGGCAAGGCTTGGCAGAGTTCAGGATAAGTCATTGAGAGATTTTCCCATAGGATGGCAACTTACTACTCCCTGTTTTGGACGTGGGTGCACTCCATTGCTTAGATCTGTGCATACCCTGAGACTGTATTCTTGGTGGTCTGCTGCCCCTGAGTTTGGACTGAGAAGGTCTGGGATGGACTGGAAAAGACCAGTTTTTTGTAGGCCAATGCCTACTGAATCTAGTTGGCTGAACTAAGAAATCTTTAACAGTTTGCATAGATTTAGCTTTTTCCTCCATCCTTTTGAGGACGACTTCTGCTTTACTTCCAAATACATGCTCTTGGTTTAATGGTACATCTAGTAATTTTGCTTTGACATGGTCTGGCAAGTTTTGTTCCTTAAGCCAAGCATGCCTTCTTAGAACAGACCCAGTGACAGTAGCCATGCAAGATGCTTCCAAGGCATCAAAACCACATTGCAAAGTATGTTTACCAATTTGGTTAGCATAATGCATTAACTCTTGTAAATCTTTATGTTTTGCACAATCAGGAATCAACATTATTTTCTGTTTAATAAGTTCCATAATATGCTGCTGATGCTTTAACATATGAAACTGGAAATTTAAAGCCCTGATGGTAAGAGTAGCAGAGGTGTATACCTTCTTACACCATCTGTGTACACCCTAGAATCCCTGTCCGAAGGGGTAGGATTTTTGGCTGTTGTAGCCACAATGCCTTTTGGTCCCTGGGAAATGGTCTCTGGATCTGCAGCAGGATTCTTAAAGAGGAATTTATGGGAGTAAGGTACTCTATAGTACCAGTCAGGTTTCCTGGGAGCTGGAGACAAAGTATCAGGGGTAAGGCTGGATTCCAGGAAGACATCATCTACAATTTCCATAACTGGAGGGATAGCTAGAGGTCTGTGCTGAGGCAAGTTTAAAAATTCACCGAGTCTCTTTTTGGACTGAGAGTAGTCCTGGCCCTCCCAGCAGAAATGTTCTCTAAGGGTATGCAGGGTTTCACCAAAAGAAAAGTCTTCTGGTGTGGAAGCAGATGGAATGGAATCCTCATAGGTAGATAAGGGTATGTCCTGGTAATCAGAAGGGTCAAAGTTATCAGACTCCTGATCAGAAGAATCAGAAGGAAAATCAGTTCTTTGTCTTTTTGAGGGGGAAGTCTGACTTCCCCTAATTAAAGTAACAAGGTCTTCAGCCATTCTAAGCATTTGTTTTTGTGGCATGTGGGCCTGAGAATGAGCTTTGGTTGTCTGTTTCCTAGGCGTAGTGCGAACTTTAGGCCTGAGAAATTCAGTATTTTTGGTTTGAAACAAAGTCATCAGTTTAATGTGAAAACCGGAAGGCCTGAATACACCCTCAGAAGCTGGTGCCTGCACAGCAGCTCCAGACCCATCCAAGGTAGAGACATCCGCAGGTTCCATAGTCAAAGAAGCATCTTGTGGCATACTCTGAATGGGTCTCAGTAAAGGCCTGCAAATCTGTAGAAGCAGGTATCAAAGGCTGCGAAAACACCTCACTGAGTACCGGCGGACTGGCGACTAGCTTAATGGTAGCATTGTCGGCAGTTTTGGAAAGTCTGTCTCTGTCTTTATCCTTACATGTTTTCAGAAGATCGGTAGTCGGATGGCTTATCAAAGCCATTTTGGAATACGGAGATTGAGAGCAAAAGAATTTAGTGAGAAAAATAGCCTGACGACGAATAGTTTGGGTGTTGAACAAGGCACAAAACCAACAGCGAGGAACGTCGTAGTCTGGGCCTAAACAGGTGATGCAGTAAGAATGAAAATCTCTGTGAGGTATTTGCTTTCTACAGGCAAGACAATTATTAATTTTTTCTGACATCGGTTAGAGCAAGAAAAAAAATGATCCCCAACAGGGTACTTATCTTTTAGAAGACTTCAGGTCTGAATCTTGAAAAATGAAAATTTCACGAGGCAGCCGACCAGCACTTGCGAGCAGCTTCGGGCACCGCATGGCAAGAAAGACTGATGTAATGGCGTTGGCTGCATATTTTATTCCCCTGATGACCTGACGTCATGGAAGAAGCGACAGCATCAGACGCAGAAATCCCAAGACTCTGGTATTCTGGCTGGCTGAGGGCTACCTGCGGGCAGATAACCCCAAATGTGATGACTGCAGCAGTGAAACACGAAGAACATCAGGAATACCCAACATGACAAAACCCTCTTCCTCAAGAAGAGTAAACCTGTCTGGTGGACATCTGCAATAAACAAACTCTACAATAAATGGAAAACACTGCTGTCCACGACCAAGAAGGAGCAGGTGCCTAACTGGAAGCAATCCCTCCTTATTCTTAACAAGCAAATAAGAGCAACTAGTAAAATCCTCCAAAGCAAACTTAAAGTCCAAACTGGCCACATCTACTAAAGACAATCACAAGGCTTTCTTCGCATATGTACGCAAATTCAAAGGAAGCAACCAGATCTGCTCAGAACTGGTGGTCAAGGACAACACATACACAAACGCCGTAGATATAGCCAACCTGCTGGCAGACGGGTTCAGTGAAAACTTCACCCCATCAGTAAATCAGAACATCCCCAGCACCTGCCCCCTCTCCCCCTTATCTCTAAGGAGCAAGTCATAACTGCCCTCTCAAAAGCAAAAAAAAATACAGCCTCGATGGGACCAGATAGCATCCCAGGTTGCATCCTACATGAATTCAGATGAGAACTTGCAACACCATTAGGCACCCTATTCAACCAAAGCCTGAGTACTGGCTTCATCCCAGCCGAGTGGAGGACGCACCTTTGCACAAAGGTGGAGTGTCCACCGATTCAGGAAATTAAAAAACCATCAGCCTAACTAGCCTGATCTATAAGACCATGGAGCATATTATCATGGACCTCATTAACAAGGACATTGGCAACCTCCAAACACTTGATCCCACACAGTTTGGTTATGTCAAGGGGGAGTCATCCCTGCTAAATTTGGTTGACTTCTTTGAGACAGTCACTAAAGCCATGGACAATGGGAAGACTGTGCACACCGCCTACCCTGACCTGGCTAAAGCCTTTGATACTATTCTCCACTCGGGTATAATAGATGAACTCTCTCAACTAGGCATCAATCTGTATGTTACCAGATGGGTAGCAAACTGGTTCACTGACAGAACCCACCTACTCAAAATAGGGGAAGCCACCTCAAGCAGTTGACCTGTAACGAGTGGTGTACCCCAAGGATCAGTCTTGGGGTCCTTGTTGCTTGGGATATACTTTTCTGAAGTGTAGGCCACAACCAGTGGGCTATGGCTGACCAAGTTTGCAGAAGACTAATCTGGGCGCAGTCGTCAGTTCTCCTAATGATGTGGACAGCCTCCAAAAGGGTCTCACCCAAATATATGACTGGTGTCAGAAACATGGCCTCAAACTGAATGCCAGAAAAATGCATCATCATCTTCTTTGGGGAGAGTGACATCCTCACAGATTATCACATTAATAACAAGGTCCTAAGCATGCAATCAGTAGTGAGGGACTTGGGCACCCAGGTTGCCAGCAAACTGACTTTTGACCACCATACTGACTCCGGTGTACAGAAAGCTTTCTACATGGTCCACCTCATTAGTAAGGGTATCTCATCCAGGGACAAGGTGGTCATAACATCCCTGTATTCTTCCCTTATAAGACCCATTATTGAGTACAATGCCCCTTTCGGCAAGTACCTCACAAAGCACATACAGCAGCTGGAGAGACCACAGAGGTTCCTCACCAGGAGAATGCAGGGCCTCAAACATCTATCCTACACAAATACGCTAAAGACCCTGTCCTTCTATTCAGTCTCCTACAGACTCCTCAGAGGTGACCTCTGTCTGGCATGCAAAGCAATCTCAGACCCCACCTTGATGGGACTTCTGCATATCCACAAATTAAGCTCCACTCGACTAACCCGCACGAGCGACCTCAACCTGGTCTGTGACATCAATAGGACTTATTGACGGGACACATTTGTGTCCCACAGACTCCCGCTCCACGTCAAGCAGAGTACCTCATTAACACTTTTTAAATGCAACCTGGATAACTGAATGGGGAACAGAAAATACACCCCTGGGATTCCACCTGTATCCCTGCTGGACAGGGGCATCGGGTGTTGACTTGTTGGAACATGGGCTAAATTCTTGGCTAGGCTTGTAAGGGCCTCGGGGTCAATAGCCTAGTAACTTCCTATAATCATATGAATTAGAGAAAAACTGCTGCAATTGCCTATGGTTAGGGATGCAAACAGGTTGCAGCATGGCTCTCCCCAAAGGAAAAATATCACAATCACTACTGAACTGATTAACCATTCATGAACCTTAGTATTAACTGAACTTGTTTGCAAGAGAGGTAGCCAGGATGTGCATTATGCAGAGAAAGTCATGAGATGACATGGCTTCTCCTGGTCTCCTAACAAAGCAGATAAGAACAGATTCCATGTTGCTTGTTTTATACCATACCGACCCCATGTTGGAGTGGATGGCAATTGCACCTGGGATGGACTTTCTGAAAGGCCTACAATGAAAGGAAGCCCACCCTCATCTTCAAGATACTGATGAGCAAGGGGGTCTCTTAATTTGTTCATGTCCATTGGACTGTCTGCCCTAAACAATGCCACCCCACACACCACCTCAGGCTAAAGTATCAGTTGTGACTGTGATAGTGGGAAGAGAGATAAAGGGGCAGATATGCGATAGGTTGCGAGCACATAACCACCACAGAAAGAGCTGACGGCATGTCTGAAAAGATGTCTGAGGTAAGATGTGGTGTCACACCTGGTACCACTGAACTCTTAAGGTTCACTGCAGAATTCGCAAATGGAACTACATAAACAGAGACTACCATTTACCTCAACATCTTTAGTCAAAAATCTGCTGCCATGCAGAGGATAAGACAGGCTGTACATAAAAGCTGACTAGACTGAATAGATTCTGTTTGAGGTGACACTTGGGGGTAGCAAATTTTATTTATTTATTTACTGACGTTTATGAACTGGGTTAGTCCAGCTGGGCCAGGGACCCTTTTTCAGTAGAGACCTGAGGAGAAAAGCTCCAGTTACAGACAATAGTATGCATAACAGTTTAGTTTACAATTAAAAAACAATTACTTTTAGCAGTACAATTCAATTCAAAGCAATTCACAGTGATATGTTAAGAAGCATAATAGGGTAAGATCAGTAACACAAGAAAGTACTATACTTCATTTTATATATATATATATATATATATATATATATATATATATATATATATATATATATATATATATTTCCCCCATATGTGGCGTGGTAAGGTGTATAATAAGTAGTATTTTAGGAATAGTACAAATTATGAGGTGTGAAATGAGTGCAAGAATGGGATGGAAGCAATATCTGGAGGTGTAATATGATGATAGTGTAAAATATGTGGGGAAAAAATATGCTGAGGAGTTGTATGAGATTGTGGAATAAAGAATAGTATTGGAGTTAGGTAGGGTCATGACAAGTACAAGTTTTGATCCTTAAAAAATGTAGTCTGAGTTCTTTCTTAAATTGCATAGGGTGTGTAGCGGAGCATAACTGGGATGGAAGCTTATTCCAGGCTCGGGGTAGAGTGGATTTGCATAGTATTTTGCGAATAGTTTTTTGAGGCTGGTAGATGTCAAAGAGTTGTTGGTTTGAAGTATGAAGTGTGCGAGTTGGACTGTAGATGGATACTAAATGGGAGAGAGCAGGGCAGAAGGATGGTTTATAAAGTACAGAGTGAATAATTTGCAACAGATAGGAGTTGTGGGAGTTCTAGCCATTATAGTGAATTGAGTGCAAGGCAGTGGTATGAGTTATGTGGGGAGTTTGTGGTGAATTTTGCTATTTTGTGGTAGGTTTGTTGGAGTTTAGCCAGGGTAGTGGACTGAATATTAGTTTGTATTGGGGTGGCATAGAGAAAGGAGGAGAGAAGAGGAGCCTGTGCCAGGGACAGTCTAACATTAGAGGTCAGGAATCTATGGTTTCGTAGAGCATACCCAGTTTTTGATGATTTTTTTTTGTACTTTGAAGGATGTGTAGGTTAAACGTAAGTTCATCATCAATGATGGCACCTAGAAGCTTTGTGTGGGAGCCAGGTTGTATGGTGGTGTCATTGGAGGATGAGATAAGAAATGTAGACTTTAGGTGAATAAGAGAATGTGGGAGGAATAGCAGGAGTTTGTTGGGTTTTTTTAGGGTTAGGATGAATAAATTATCAGTGGGACACTTTTCAACAGATGGAAAAGTGTCCTGGGTAAGAGTATGAAGGTCAGAGATATTGTTAGAAGTGCAGATAAGAAATGAGATGTCAGCGTATTGGATTAGAGCAGATTGTTTGCAGGAGGTATCAAGTTCATTTTTAAAGATACTGAACAGGAGGGGACCCAAGATGGAGCCTTGAGGTACCCCAGTTGTCACTGAGAGGTATGGTGAGCAGGAGGAGAGCCATCAAACAGATTGCTGTCTTTGAGACAGATAGCTTGAGAAGAAGCCTAGGGTGGAAGGAGATAGATTGAGGTTGGAAAGTTTAGTTAGAAGTATAGGCTGAGCAACAGTATCAAAGGCCCTTAGCGAGGTCGAGGAAAATGCTGGAAACTAGGAGGTTATTACTGCGGGCCAAAGCTATTGTATGTGTAAAAGACAGGAGGGCTGTAGAGGTGCTATGGTTAGGGCAGAAGGCATGTTGGTTGGGAGTGATGAGGTTCTGTTGGAGAAGATAGCTTAGGAGTTCTGAGTGTACACATTTTTCCAGAATTTTGGAGAGAGGATGGGGATGAAAATTTGATGGGTCTGTTTAATTCCCCCCTTTATGCAAGGGGATTGTGAAGAAGGACTTCAAAATCTCTGGCACTGTTGCTTCCTGCATAGATCTATTGATTATAAAAGGGATACTGGAAAGGCTATGGAGTCCGCAGCTAATTTGAGAAAAGTTGGTGGGAGATAGTCTGAGGAGGGAGAGCAAGGTTTAAGCTTCAGGAGGAGTGATTTAATGTACGAAGTTGGAACTGATTTGAAGGAGAAAAAGGTTACTGTGTTGTGGTTTGGAAGGGATAGAGGTTGGAATTTGAGGGTGTAAGTTTCTGGACAATGTCCAAGTGTCTGTTGAGAAGGGTAGCAGTTTCTAGAGGAGTGTTTGGGAAAGGGGAAGGATTAGAAGGGCACCTGGGACTGAGAATTTTCTTTAAGGTGCACCATAATTTCTGTGGATTGGCTTTGCAGTTATTCTGGGGAGAGCTATAGTATGAATTTTTTTCCTTACAGACATGTCTTTTAACAAGGTTCCAAAGATCTTTGTACTTGTGAAACAGGGGAGATTGTTTAGTCTTAGTCCAGGCTTTCCAAGTATTGTCACGTTAATGCAGGAGAGATTTAGTACCTTTAGAAAGCCAGGGGGGGGGGGGGAGTTAGATTTGATTTGAATACATCTGGTTGGGGCTAGGGAGTTGAGGACATCAAGGAATATGCTATTAAATTTGTGTACAGCTTCATTTTAGAGGAACTGGTTTGAGGATGTACCAGTCAATAGTAGAGAGAGAATACAGCTGAGTTGGGTGGTATTGAAGTTATTAAGTTTATGACAGTCTATAAAAGAGTGAGGTTTTGCTGCTTGGGTAGAATGTCGTAGGATGGTAGTAGGAAGATGGTCACTCAGAGTTTGCTGAGGTGGCTGGACTGTGGTAAAGGTTAGGTGAGTTAGTTAGAATCCAGTCGATGGTGGAACTGGAAAAAGTGGTATTGGGCAGGCGGGTGGGGGATGTCATCAGTTGGTGGAATCCATGAAGGTTGATACTGAGCTGTGGAGAGTCAGAAGAAATTTTGGTCCAGGTCGATGTTATTACCTAGGATGAGGGTTTTGTAGGGCATGTTGTGAAAGAACCAAGAAAGGATAGATTCTAAGACTGGAATATTATTACCAGGGGGAATATATATGGAGGCAATGACAAATTTCTTATTGGGGTTAATACGGCAGTTAAGGATAAGTTCAGCTGAGTGGAAATCAGGAGTAGTGTGGTGATAGCAGAGAGGTTAAGACTATCAGAATGGAGGATGGCAACACCAATGACCTTTTTAGTAATTATATCACAGCAGTAGAAATTATAGCTTGGTGGCAGTATTTCTTTGTTAGTTATGTGGGGTTTTAACCGAGTGTCGGATAAGGCTACGATGTGAGGGGTGGTTTGGGCAATCCAGGCATGTAGCTCAGTGATTTTGTTAGTGAGGCTTTGTATATTTAGGGCACAGATAGAAAGGTGTTTGTGTTGTGAGGTTTGGTATGAAGGAGGATGAGGAGGGTATGAGAGGTGGGATGAAGGGGGGGGGGCAGAGGAGCTGATGGTGGGTTAAGGTTTTGGGGAGGGGAGGGTGGGCCTGGATTTGGGTGTATATCACCAGCGAGAAGTATGTTGCTGGGAAGTGAGGTAGAGTGTATTAGTGAGAAAAAGTGGTGGTAAAGTTTTGTATAGGAGAGAGGGTTGGTCTCAATTGTAATACGTTTATGATCGCAGTAAAAGGTGAAGTTGAAGAGATTTGGGGAAGATTAAGATGGGGTGAGATGGAGGGCAAGGTTTTAGAGTACATGTGGTAGTAAAATATAGGAAAGGTTGGGAAAGGTGTGTATGATAGGACTTTAGATTTGCCAGCAGAGTTAGGATTGGTATTGTTATGTATAAAAGTAGCGTGTTAAGTTATGTGGTGTGTGTAGGAGGGACTAAGAGTATAAATTGGTTTTGAAGAGGAGGAAGTAAAGTAAGGAGTGATGGTGAAAGGGATGGGAAATATCAGGCAGGAGGTGATGTATGAGTGATTAAGGTCTACAGGAAGGGGAGGGCTTAGTGGTAGGCAGGAAGTGAGTGGTTGATATAGACAGGAAGGGGATTTAGTGGATATTATAAATGTAATTGAAGTGGGAATGGGGGTAGGGTAGGGGAGCAAAGTGAGCCCGAGTAAACAGAAGGTGTATGGAGCAGGGCTACACCAGCAGGGGCTTCAGAACCCCAAGAAAGACAATCAGTGAAGCTGGTAAGTTAAGTTTAGGAGGAGCAAAGAGGGACTGGAAATGAGTAAAGAAACAGGCACAGAGAAGAGAGACTGAAAAAGGATAGAATGGAAGGAGAAATAACAGTAAGGAAAGCTAACAAAGGTCAGCAGGATAGAGTAATGTGGGAGGGCAGGCTACAGAGAGAAACAGATAGAGATGTGAGCATAGAAGACAGTGGTCTTAAGAGCAGCGGTTTCTTGTAGAAAGCAGGAGTGTGGAAAAAAAACAGAGTAGCCGGAAGATGGAGGACTAGGGAGTGACCTGGTGATGTGCAGGAGGCAGCAACCAAGGGAAAAAGAGAATAAAACAGTACTGGTAAGATATAAAATAATAAACCTTAACAGGACATACTTTCAAAATTATACCCCTCAAAAAATTAGAGAGATGCAATCTTCAATTGGGTCTTGGAAGCAGGTAGTTTCCAAGCAGGGTAGGCCAGTGAGCTAGTGTAAGGAGTCTGTCCTAACCTATTAAAAAAAAAAGGAAAAAAAGAGAGGTGAGCGATTAGGAAAAATGGAAGGACCAAGTAAGGGTGAAGGCTGGAAGAAGGAAGTGCATGTAAAAAGACGGGGTTATCAAAGTAAGGGAGTGAGGGAAATGAAAACTGTGGGTGCTGTCTGGGAGAAAAAGAGATGCAGTGGTGGGTGCTGTAAGGGAGTGAGATAAATGCAGCAGAGGTAGCTAAAAATTTAAATGGGACTATGGTCTAAGATACAAAGGAGATCCTCTGACAAGGTGGGGAGAAAAACTAAATATAAAGAGACTGTAACAGAGTGACTGTAGGTTGGAGTCTGGGACTGGTAGAGATGAGTGGGCAGTGTGCAAGTGAGGCCTAGGCATGGTAGTGATTAGCAGGAAAAGTATGTAAGGGAGTCTATTGAGCAGCAGTATTGCGTAGAAACATTTAAAATGCAGTTCAAAAAAGCAATTTAAAAGCATTCAAAAACAGCAGTGCAATATATAGAGTCAATAAGTTTAACCAATCAGACATCTGTGCAGCAGTTCTAAAAAAAGTTACAGTTCAGTACTAGATAACAGATTAGAAGCAGTTCAAAAAAGCAGTCTAAAAGTATACAAAAAGCAGCAGTACAATGACAACCATACGAGTCTGTGGTGGCTTCGCCATGATCTCTGATATCCAAGTACAAGAACAGCTGCAGCAATTATTCTTGCACACAAAATCGGTGATTTCTTGGATGTGGCAGCTAGGAGACAGTCATCCAAGTACAGAAACAATCTGATCCTCCAACAATCTCAGGTAAGCTACCACTGTTGCCACACATTTGGTAAACACCCTGGAGGGCTGTGGTGAAGGCAGACGGGGGCTCTGAATTAATAATCGCAGGATGACATCCAGCAGTGCAGGAATGTCTTGGATGCTATGGCTGTTTTGATATGAAGACAGGTCCAAACAGTAAACCTATTTTTATTCTTGTGGGCATGGCAGGACCGAATGCACCATGATCATACAGAATTTGTTTTTTGGGATATACTGGTTTAGGCAACTTAAGGCTAAGTAGGACCAAAGGCCTTTGTCTTTTCTGGTACTAAAAACAAACCCCAAACAATATCTTCTTCTTCTCTTGTTGGACCAATATGATGGCCCTTTTGTGAAAGATTTGTAAACTCTAGCTTGAACACAACTTTCTGACACAGTGGGGCATCAGGTAGGGGAAGAGAAAGTGGCCTTGTGAGGATGACAGAGGTATTGTAGCCACTGAATATGATCTCCCCATATCTGTCTGTCCTGCCACACCTGAAGATGGAGGGAGATCTAATCCAAGTGACTCCAGAGAGGGCCATTTGGGCAAGCCCTCAGGGGTTCTGTGGCCTCTGCAGCAGCATCCATTCAGGTAACTCCAGTGTCTACAGGAATTTCTGTCCAAGCACTGCCACAGAGTTTTTTTATTTTTTTCAACCATAGGTTCCATGCTGTCTTCCAGGTCCTAGGACACTTGCACAAAAAGCTTCTTGCATTCCTGTTTATTCTTCTGCAGCTTGTATTTCACTCGGGGTCAAAATAAGGAGTCACTATATGGGGAATTACAGGATTTCAGACATGCATGACAGCATATTACTACTGCAGACCCAGGCACACACAACTGCTCTATCAGCCACATTGAGATGAAGTCCGATAGAGAGTATCAGTGCATCATCCAGTGTCACTTGTGATTCCAGCTTCCTGAAATAACCATGAGATAACATTTTCAGCATGTCTAGTAGACAGTCTGTTAAAACTCAGAAAATATCATACAAGCCAGGTAATCCACTGCTCATACAGAGGATGCATCTGAAAGTGCAAAATCTCTTACTGAATTTATTCCTAGTAGGGAATCCTTATGTACAGGGCATATCACTGGGCTCTTCTCTGATGTTTCTTTCGCTGCCATAACAATGAAGTCAGAAAGAGCATCGCTCTAATACTGTGTGCCCTTGGGGAGGATGAAGTAATGTTATATG
Organism: Protopterus annectens; assembly: GCF_019279795.1. Lineage (NCBI taxonomy): Eukaryota > Metazoa > Chordata > Ceratodontiformes > Protopteridae > Protopterus > Protopterus annectens. The sequence goes on along the minus strand of NC_056728.1, from coordinate 1,411,198,226 downwards.
GCCTCAAAGGGATAAGCAACACCATATCTGGTACTAGCGCTGCCTTATCTACTACTATTACTACCATTCTGTCAGCAGGAGGGATTGCCCCAAGATGATGGTGGGGTGGAACAGAAAGCCTTCTGTATGATATCTTCTTCAGGGGAGGCTGATTCGTCTGTCCGGGAACTTCTCTGCTGCATCTGCCCTAATATCTTCCCTGGACATTGGGATGTCAGAGGGGAATGTAGAGAAGCCTCCCCTTCATTCAGATCAGTGTTCAGGGTGAGGAACCCCACAGGGAAATACAAATGCCTCCTTTTACCTTTTCTCTTCCTTAGGATACTTAGAGGGAACTCATACAAACGTGCAGGAGAGGTCCTTGATCTAGACACCTTGGATCAATAGAGGCTTTCCATCCTTTTGCACCTCTAGAAGTATGAAAGAACCAAGGGATATATAACTGGGGAACAGCCCAAGCATGTAGATAAAGTGAATGTCGTATCCTAAGAGTTGATCAGCACATTGGAATGCACTACACCTGTACCACTTCCTGTCCCTTTGCTATCACCACCAAGACATTCAGTATAGATACAATTGGTCTTCCCAGTTGATGTGGAGAAGCAGAACATTGAAGACAATTTGGAGAGGCCAGGTCCCAGTACACATTGTTGTGAAAATGCTGAGAAAGGCTTTGGTATGAAGGACTTGAATGATGAGGTGGGCAGCATCAAGAACTGCTCCAAGTTCAGTTCTTAAGCAGTGACATAGAGGACCTGGAATCTAGTGACCCTTGGTACTAAAAGACTTGGCACTAAGGTTGCAATACAGATGGAGGGATAAAAGTCAAAGGAAGGACTGCATCAATGCTGATGCCACAGACTTCAGGTAAACTACTGGTTCCCAAAACACTAAGTTCTGAAAAAGGGACCCAGAGAAGGAGCAATAGATAAAGACTACAAAGGTCTTCTTCTAACCATCTTACACAAAATGGGCATCCTGTCTTCCCCCATCTGTAAGTTGTATTTTGACTAGTGCCATCGTCATCCTGTCCCAGTCTAATTGTATGGAAAGGCTATGGAAAAACTTTTCTGAACACATCGATGTGGAGGATTAAATGTTTAGACTCCAAACTTCTAAAAAGCTCTCTTTTAAGATGAGAAGTCCTGTCCTGGGAATAGCATATGACATGACAGTGACTTCCAAATGGGAAATTCCTGAGGTTGAAGACTACTCGGATTCAAGGTTTGTCTTGGCAGGACAGATGTCTTTCCCGATAGACATGGTGGGGGAAGAGTGTCGGTAAGAATCTCTGGACACCCTGTCTTACTTTTTCCTTTCCAGGGCTGGGCATTACTGGGTGGGAAAAACATTTCAGAAGGAACTTGCTGCGACTTTCATGAAGCATCCTGGAGCTGAAGTTGTGAGTGATGTTACACTTTGTACATAAATGTTCCACAATATGAGTTTGTATCATTTGGGGGGGGGGGTCACTTGGCCACACTTGCCACATTTCTTGAAACCTGAGGCCTTCTCAACCTTCTCCATACTAACAACCTTAGTAACTAGGGAAAAGAAAAAAGACAAAGTTAATCAGTCAAGAATATCACTTCTAAGCCCAATGGCTTGCTGAAGGCAGGAGAAGGGGAGAAGAACAAAACACATACAGCTATAAAAAAATTCCATTTTGCAACAGATGCTAAACAAGCCATACACTGCAATAACCTGGCTGGGAGTGAGTGTGGGAGTCTGTGCTTGGGAGAGCCATAAAGGTGCTGACACAACTACTGCCTGTGCCAACCAGTTCTAACACTGATGGGGATGGACTGGCTCATGCAAGATCTGAATGGTTGGAGTCCTTAGAACAGCCACAATCACCAGACTATCTTGACTTGAGTCTCCCTACCAAAAATAATCAGCATTCCTAAGAGGAGGAGCCACCATGTCATGGGTGGTCCAAACAGCTTTCACAGACATGTTTGCAATATCTGAAGCAGGAGAAAACATCCATGAAGGCTTCTTGGTGGATCAAAAGCTTCTTTGAAGAATCTGCTTGGCAGAAGATGTGGTGTCAGCAAGCAATCCCCCTATGGGATATCACTATAGTATCTTTCTGAAGTTATGGTCATCATGTGGTGGAGGGACAGATCAATGTCTTCTCCAATGTCATCCATATCAGAAGCAGGCAACTCCAAGGGAGAATCAATGTGCTTCCTCTTGCACCTTTCCTCCTTGGCAGAGAAGTGCCCTCCCCCATGAGAGGATGAAAAATGTCTACGGTCAGATGAGGATTACTGTCATAGTACTGGCAAGTAGAGCGGCAGAAAACTACGAATCCTGATGTGAAGCCTTAGCAACACACTATGGTTGGCCAGAGCACTGTACACAGCCAACGGTCACAGAAATTAATTTAAGGATAAATCTGAACTCTGTGTCACAACCTGCAACCCTGCTACATCCAGAACTGGGCTGGAAAAAACATTCACTGGAATGATACAGACAAAAACATTCAGTCCCCAGACGAAGGAGGTAAGAACCTTGGCCAATAATGATACAGCTGGCACCAAAGGCAATAACAATCATGCAGACTGTCAAATGGAAAGCAACTATCAGGAGGCATTGACTGAATGGGGAAGTGAATGCCATCTGATACTATGGGACCTGCTGTGGCTAACAGCATGCCTGCCTGACATGGCTTGGGAAATCAGCACTAAAACTGCTGGAAATGTTATTTTGACTCTCTTCTGATAAGATCAGGAGGAATAGGAGTACTAGCTCCAACCTGAACTGGTGGAGGACAGATCCCAACCAACTGCTCATTGATAAGACAACTATGTCAACCTTCCACAGTCCAACTCAACATGCAGAAGAGTGGGCTCCTACCTTGATGACAGGACACTAGACACCGAGGACTGATAAAACCTCTGTCTCTTTGACAAATGCATGCAGGAGGCATAGCTGGTATGAGAGCTTTAGTGGTGATAAGGCTGAAATGAGGCACTTCTGCTGTAACTGGAAGGGCATAGCAGGATACATCACCACATTAGTCGGAGAGTTACATCCGCAGCACTATTACACACCCACATGATGACATCAGCTCTGCAAATCAGTAAGGGGCAGGGCTATGAGAAGGAATACTCCCCAACAGGCCACAGTATGCTGGTTCCTTGCCTGACCCAGTCTCATACATCAAGACTCACACCCCTTAGCAATGGCACAGAGGGACTTAGCCCTTCCCATGTATAAAGGCTCTTCCATAAAGAACCTCCTATGGCAGATCACACCAGGGTTGGGGGACTGTCAAAGTTTCAGGGAACCAAGAGGATGGAACAACACTGGTAATGCAACAGAGGAGCCAGATATCACTATGCAGGAAATAAAAGGGCTGAAGACAGGGCTGCAAGCATAAGAGTAAAAGTAGATTCCCACTGATGCCAATGGGTATCCAGAGTAAATTATTCTCAAAAATCACAACAATCCTCCCGCTGACCTTCTCTCACATAAGGCAGGCAGCTAATGAAACCTCCTTCCAAGGGATTTTCTCCCACCATGGATGACTGGAAACTATATTCTACAACTGCAGCAAAGGAGCAAACAACCTAAACTAAAGAGAAATAACAATGCAAGCCAGAAAAGGACATTCCTAGTAAGGAGGGAACAACCCAGAATACCAAAAGGCAAAAAAAGCTTACAAGTTAAAAACTAGTCTTCCTCAAAACAGAGTAGGGCGGAAGACAGAGAAAAGAGAGCCAGGCTCTAAGAAATGTGAGGCTACGGAGAGGGAGTGGGGTGTGCTAGATAAGGGCAGGGGGAGGGGTATGGCAGATAAGGAGAGGGAGGGGTATGGTACATAAGGAGAGAGGGAGGGGTGGGGTAGATAAGGAGAAGCAGAGAGTATGGTAGATAAGGAGAGGGAGACAGTATGGTATACAATCATAAGAGGTTACTAGGCTATCAGCCCAGAGGTAATTTCAAACCTAGTTATTTGTCAGTATCCAGGATTATGTTTAGTAATGACTGCCCATGTCCAGGAGGGTTGAGAGAGCTATTCCCAGTATGGATTTACTGTGCCCCATCCACTTGTCCAGGTTCCTTTTGAACAGTATCAGAGGTGCTCTGCTTCACATTAACTGGCAGCCTATTCCAAAGACGTGGCAGTCAGCATGTCCTATTCATGTCGTAGGCCATATTTAGGTCGCTGGAACGGGCAAGCTTTAGTCAGTTTGATTTACGTATATGCAGCAAATTCAGTAGGCTTGGGTTGGAGACTGGTCTGTAAGCCAGGGGTAAGTCTCCCCTAAGTAGTCTATACAATACTGAGTACAGTGACGGACTTTAGCTGGTCTGTGTAAGGCATGTGCTGGAGTCCCTTGAACTTTGTTGTTGGAAACCTCTATGGTCTCTCCAATTGCTGCAGGTGCTTCGTGCGGTACATGCCAAAAGGGGTGCTATACTCAATTATGGGCCTGATTTGTGACAAGTATAAAGAGGTTATAACCCCCTTTGCTCTACAGGAAATGCCTTTGCTAATCAAGTGTGCTACATAGAAGGCCTTCCTTACTACAGCTGACACATGGTAGTCAAAGTAAAAGTCGCTGTCTACTTGTGATCCCAGGTACTTTTCTGGTGTTAATTTGAAAGTGGAAGGGACATTGTTTTTATTGAAAGGAATGATGATGCATTTCTTTGCATTTAGTTTGAGACCGTGACTAAGACACCAGCTGTTGGCCTGTGTAAGACCCTCCTGAAGTATACTGACATCATTTGGGAATTCCAGAATTACATCCATTTTGCAGTCATCAACAAATCTGGTCAGCCGCAGCCCCTAAGTTTTTGGCCTGAACTTCTGAGAAGTTTATACCAACCAGTAGGAGGCCCAGCGCTGACCTTGTAGCACTCTGCTGGTAACAGGTCTGCTAGTTGATGAAGAGACATTCACTTTGATAGTATGTAACTGGTTTGTGAGCCAGATGGCAGCCCATCTTACAACAAAGGGGTTTACATTTAGTTTGGTAAGTTTATTGGTAATGCCGGAGTGTGGGATTGTATCAAACGGACTTGGCCAATGTGAGGTATGCTGTCTACATAGATTTGCCCTCATCAATGCTCCTGGTCACATTTTCGAAGAAGTTCACCAGGTTTAACAGGCAGGATCTGCCCTTGATAAAGTTGATTTGGGTCAGATTCTGTGTCTGGAGGCTAGCTACAGTGGATATGAAGAGTGCACACACCCCTGTTAAAATGCCAGGTTTTTGTGATATAAAAAATGAGACCACAATAAATAAATTTCAAAGCTTTTCCCACTTTTAAGGTGACCTATAACCTCTACAATTCAATTGAAAAATAAACAAATCTGTTACGGGAAAAAATGTAAAAAATACAATAAGCTAGCTGCATAAGTGTGCACACCCTTAAACCAATACTTTGTTGAAACACCTTTTGATTTAATTACAGCAATCAGCTTAATGCTGCATTCATTTTCCTAGAGAGCAACTTTTTAACATTTGTAAATTTTGTTGATGCTGGACATCCACCTGGGTGGCTTGTTTCTACTTGGGGCTCTGGCTTTGATTCTCTCTGGAACAGCCAAGTCTATACACTTATACAAGTGATTCTACAAGGCTTTAGTGTAAGCTTTGGTGTAGTTATCACTTACAGCTAGGGGTGGGGTCTGGAAGGCATTTATATCTTCCCCTAGGAGGCTACAGTTTGCCTTGGTGAAGTTCTTTAGTCTGACTTCACCCATTGTGAATTCTGGTGTTAGTGCCAGTTAAAGACAATGGATTTGTGGTTCAGTTTAATTAATGATGGTCCAGCAGTTGCAGTGGTACATCTGTTTGTCATGTTAATGAGGACCAGATCTAGTATGTTTGTTCCTCTTGGGGTTTGGGCAATTTGTTCCAGGGCATTTGAGTTAAAGTCAAGGAACTTTTGCACTAGTGAGTTAGAGCTGGAGTCGGTTTCCTAGTTGATGGTGGGATAACTAAAATCCCCCATGACCAGAGTGTTTGGCAATATTTGGATTGACTCCAGCTTGGTCAAGTAGGCCTCATGCACATCAGGATCCATGGACAGGGATCTATACCTAGCTATGGATTTCAACGGGGGCCTTGCCTACAGCAATCTGAACTTGGAGCAACTCCATGGAGTTGTCCTGTCTAGTTAGGAGGTGAATTTATCTCTAATACAGACAAAAACACCACCTCCTTTGGTTCTCACAAATTTGTTTTTGTGGTCTGAAGGTGTGGGAGGCATTGTAGCCTTGCAAGGCCAGGGTCTCTCTGAAGCCTTGAACCAGGTTTCTGTGACTGCAAAAATCTACATCCTCCAGTGATAGGAGTGCTTCCAGGGTGTGCAGTTTTTGGTTTAAGCTCTTAGCATTTAGCAGCATAGCCCTTATTTTGCTATGATTGGCAATTTTCATGTCAACAACTTGGTTTTCGAGACCTTGTCTAAAAAAGCCACTATAAGGGAGGCAAGAGCCTTTACTAGCAGCCAAAAGCCTAGTGGTGCCAGGTGCAAATAGTCTCTGGCAAAGCAACAAAGTTTGTCGACCATTTCATCCCCAGGCTGACAGAAAGTGGATTCCCTTGGAATAACATTTCATCCCAGGCTGACAAAGTGGATTCCCTTGGAATAACACCAAAAACTAAACCAATTATTGAAAATGATATTTTTTTTTATACTGTGGCATCATTCTAGGTGAGGGTAATATACTGCTCAAGCCTAGACACATACCAGCCTGGGACATATACTCAAGACCGTGCAATCATGTCTCTCTTCATACAGTCCAGTGAGGTACATCTCAGGCCATTCATTCAAACATGAGCTATGACAGAGCCATAATGGTAGTTGTTGCTGAGAGACCTCAGTGCATGCGTGAACTGACAAATCCTAGCACCAAACAAGCAGCTGACAGGACTTTCTCCTTATCTAACCTAGTGAGTGGGACATGTGTGTGTCTCACTGTGGAGTCTCCAATGACAAGAACATTTGGTTTTTTGAGTGTTACACCTTAAGGGCTTGGTAGGTGAGACACTGGTGTTGCTGTGTGTCTTGGGTACTGTGAGAATTGTGTTAGTTGTAGCAGTCTTTTGTTTTGGAGGTCTCCGGTGTTTTGGTAATTTTTTTTGAGAGAACCTCTGTGTAAGTTGATTTATGTGCTGGAATGAGTACTGTGTGTATTACTAGTGGTACTATGTCCATTAGTAGTGGTGGGTGAGTTGACAACCTCTTCGGTGTTACTGTTTCAAGTGCAAGAGAACAGGAATTTAAGATTCTTGGTGAAGACACATCTCTCACACTCTGTACTAGAGTGACTTAGAGAGTTGTCAGTGTCACTGAGACAGCTGCTACAATGCCTCAGGAGACCCAAATCAACAAGGCTGGCAGAAGAAACAAGGGTAGTCCAAATGTTCATAATGCTAGGTTTTAAGAACGGTTATCACAAAGGGGGGGTGCTTTCAGGACTGATCTAGGAGGTGCTTTGTAGATGGGCGGTTCTGACAGGGTTTTTGGCTGGTGGTTTAATAGGTCACAGCTCACTAGCAATTCTTCTTGGACCAGAAATGGACTAAAGATGAGGACTACACTAATGTACTACAGCTGTATCCAAGGGAAAATTTGTCAAAATCATCTGGCTATGGCACACAACTGCCCAGCAGTGCGTGGAGCTGAGCGAGGTACAAATGAGCAGAAATCCACAAACTCAGGGCTTAAATGCCAGAATCTAACAACTTAAAAACAACAAAAAAAAAAAAAAACTTTAAAAAAGTTCAAAAGAACCAATGAGGGTGCCTACTCCAAGGCCTTGGCCAATAAACCCTCGCCAGACAGGTTCCAATCAGCACACTTTTCTCACAAGGGTGCAGAAGGGCTCCTTCTAATTAAAGATGGCTTGGAAAATGTAATCAGAACACAACAGAATAAGAAATAATTAAATGATCTCGCAGGAAACTGCTTATGTTTCAAATGTACAGATAAACATGCACACAATGTAGACCAAACACATATGTTACATAATTAGATATGTTACCCACATATACAACAGCAATGTCTTACATAAGTACACTATTGACCATATCCAATGTATTAGATGAGTTTGATACCACATATAGTAGTGACATGAAAGGGGGAGCCTTTCGTGTTAATTTCCACTCACACTAGGATATGCGGTAATGCACATTACAATACTTTAAGATATAGCATATTGCACAAAGGATAATTGCATTGATGATTAATACTGCACTGAAAAGAGAGAGATAACAGAGATAAAAAGGCTGGGGGGGACATGGTAAGAGTTTAACAGTGCACTATGTGGTCTCTTTCAGTAATGGGGATGGGTCAATATTTTCCATGACTGACTTTAGTTGTGCTAACATTCTTCTCTCAGCCACAGTTTCCTGGGTGTCCAGTTCAACTACTGAGCTAGCCTTACTTTTGTTTGCCTCAGCTTCCTTTATGTTACTACCCCAGCATGTCACTGCAAAGAAGATAGTGCTGCTACTACAGTCCCATAGAAGGTAAGCATAGTGTTACAGATTCCAAATGATCTGAGTTCTTCTTAGTAAGTGCATCCTACTCTGACCCTTTTTAAATGCCACCTGAGAATTTTTGGACCAGTCCAGCTTATTGTTCAGGTGCACCTTCAAATGCCTACAGTCATGAACAATCTCCAGCTCAACCCTCCTAATTGACAGAGGGGTCATTTGGGGGCGAGATAGTGCTCTCCCTGGATCTATTACCAGCTTGTCTGTTTTACAGATGTCCAGGTGCAACTGATTAATCTCAAACCAGCTCCTCAACCTCCTGTACTCCTCATCTCCATGCCTGATACCTCCTACTATAACCATGTCATCTGAGAATTTTGCAGGTGACAGCACTCAGTGTTATAGATGAAGTCTGTGGTATACAGGGTGAAAAGGAAAGGTGATTAAACTGTCCCCTGCAGTGGTCCAGTGCTACATAGCACTGTGTCAAGACACGCAGCCCTGCAGTCACACATATTGGGGCCTATCAGTCAGGTAATCCAGGATCCATGAAACTAAGGAAGCATCTACATTCACTGCTGACAGCTTACTACCCAGCCTGTCTGGTTGAATGGTGTTAAAGGCACTTGAGAAGTTGAAGAACATGATTCCAAGAGTTCCTCTTGGTTTGCCCAGGTGACTGTATGCTCTTATGCATAAGGTTGACAATGGCATCTTCGACCCCATCTTCTCCTGGTATGGGGAATGAAGGAGGTCTAGTTCTGAGCTGACCTTGGGGTGAAGCACTAACAGTACCAGCCTCTCAAGGACTTTCATGCAGTGTGACACGAGTGCCACAGGCCTGTAATCTGAAGTATCCCCCATTAAAATGGCACAATACAAACAGCCACTACAAACAGACCCAGATGAAGCAAATCTGTATCTGGACTATGCTACAGCTGCTAGCTACACTAATTTAGGCAGGGAACATGAAAACAATGATTTAAACAGAAAAACAGCAGTGAGAGACAAAAAATGTTTTAAACAGCAGAAAATCAGCAAGGAGACACCAAAGAATGTTTTAAACTGCAAACAAATCAGTTATTTAAAACACTGCTTGGTGGGAAAACAGAACAAACAGAACAGATGCTTAGCAAATAGTGAAAAGTAGCAACAATTACTTTGCAGTCAGTGAAAACAGCAAAAAAGCATTGCAGACTGAAAACAGCAACAAAATACAATTTAACAGGCACAGTAAAGTAGATAAGGAGAGAGGGAGGGGTACAGCAGACAAGGAGAGGGGGAAGAGTACGGTAGATAATGAGAGGGGGAGGGGTACAGAAGATAAGGAGAGAGTGTAGGGTACAGTAGATAAGGAGAGGAGAGGGGTACAGAAGACAAGGAGAGGGAGAGAGGGTGTGGTAAAGAATGAGAGGAAGGGGGTATGGTAGATTCTCGGCAATGAAATAAAACTCTAGCAGCCAGCAGCTGCAGCAAGAAATGCCATTTTTGAACTGGAAGCAGACAAATCCAATTAAAAGTTTTGAGTATATTGAAAAAAACTCAGTTTGAGGACAAGGGAGCTTGTGCAGTGCATCTAGGAATAAATGGGTGGGATGTTCAGCCTAGGAAAATCTTGTGAGCCAAGCAATCCTGTTTGCAGCCTCAGTTCACTGCTGAGGATGGTTCCATTCCCATTAGAAATATATCTATACATATACTGCACATACACACTTGTGTGGATATACATATATACACATATACACACACACACACACACACACACACACACACATACATACATATATATATATATATATATATATATATATATATATATATGGGATCCGGACACATGCTCGACTAAAATATGTCCGAATCACAAAACATCGAACACACATACATGAAAGCGCTTAACATCGACAAGCACTTCCGTGTAGGTGTGCCTGTTTCATAGATCGGACTACAATGCGGGTAAGGGAAAATTCCCTTTTCCCCACTGTAGTGCGATCTTGGAGTGAGAATAATGAAGTAGGGGGTGTGGGGGTGCAGGGTGGGGCAAAGCCCCCCTGCAGAAACGTAGATTTTTTTTTTTTTTTGAATTACACATACACAGAAGTGCTTTTCAATGTTAAGTGCTTTCGTGTGTGTGTGTTCGATGTTTCGTGATTCGGACATATGCTAGTCGAGCATGTGTCCTAGGCCCATGTGTATGTGTGTGTGTGTGTGTGTGTGTGTATATGTGTATATATATATATATATATATATATATATATATATATATATATATATATATATATATATATATATATATATACATATATATATGTGTGTGTGTGTGTGTGTGTGTACATATATATATATATATCTATATCTATGTATGTATGTATATATATATATATATATATCTATGTATGTATGTATATATATATATATATATATATATATATATATATATATATATATATCTATGTATGTATGTATATATATATATATATATATATATATATATAAGGTTCATAGGTAGGTACTAGGCTATCTGCCAGGGGGCATTTTAAGCCTAGCCAGAGTCTGTCGGCTTTCGCCGCCCCATTGATTAATTAACTAAGCCTTTATCAAGCAGAGCCAATGAAATGATCCCAGGGGTGTATTTTCTGTTACCCATCCACTCGTCAAGGCTTCTCTTGAAGAGTGTTAGTGAGGGGCTCTGCTTAATGTAGTTAGGAATTTTGTTCCAAAGCATGGGGAGTGAGTGTCTGTGACAGGACTCTATCCCTCCAGCATGTTCTATTTATTGTTGTGGTGAGGTTTAGCTCACTAGAGCACGTGGCTCGTAGTGACTTGGATTTCTTTAGGTGGAGCATGTCCATCAATTCCAAGTTGGACATGGCTTTGTAAGTTAGGCAGAGATCACCTCTGAGTAAGCAATATGCCACTGAGCACAGCCAAAGTTTTTTTCAGTTGGGCTGCATAGGACATATGTTTGAGGCCAGTAATCCTCTTGGTGAGGTGCTTTTGAGGTCTTTCCAGCTGTTGGAAGTGTCTTGTGAGGTACATCCCTAATGGGGCATTGTACTCTATGATGGGTCTGATGAGTGACGAGTACAGGGGCACTATAAGCTCTATTTCTAGATGCGAACCCCTTAGTAATTAGATGGGCCACACAGAAGGATTTCCTAACTACTTTGGCAATATGATTGTCAAAGGAGAAATTACTATCTACCTGGGTCCCCAGATCTCTTATTACCTCTTCTGTATTAAGGGGACTGCCGCCTATGTAGTAATTCGTGGGCGTTTTGTTTATCCCAAACGGGATGACTATGCATTTTATGGCATTTAGCTTGAGGCCATGACTTTGACACCAGGTGTCCGTCTCAGTAAGGCCTTTTTGAAGGATGTCTGTCTCAGCTGGAGAGTCATTTTGCAGTCATCAGCTCAGTATATTTTGTGCTATTTTGCACTAGCTCAGAGCATATCTGTGAGTTGCCACTTAGATTCTTGACATAGCTAAAGAAGGCTTTGTGGTTATCTTTCAAATCCTTGGCCATTTTTCTTTCAAAGTTAGCCTTGGATGATTTTATGAGGGGCCTTAGTTTCTTACAGATACCGATCAGGGATGTCTTTCCTTCTTGGGATTTGCTTTTTTTCTGAACTAGTTTCCTCCTCCTGTTGTATAATCTGTTTATGGCAGGGGTCCACCAGACTGGTTTCCTTCTCTTAGGGGAGTGAGTCTTGGTCTTGCTAGGGATGGCACGATCCATGCATCCTTGTAGGTGCTCAGAGTACAATTGTAAAGGATTCTGCATCTTGGGCGGTGTTATCCTTTAGCGTGGGGGCTGTGAAACTTACCTCCTCTGCCTTAAGTAAGGTGAAGTTTGCTTTAGAAACGTTTTTCACTGTAGTTTCCTTGGTTGGGGTTGGTGGTGGGGTGTGGACATCCATGGTGATTAGTTTATGGTCTGATGTAACCAATGACGGGTTGACCTCCGGTACGGAACACCTGTTGCCCATGTTGGTGACGACCAGGTTCAATATGTTGTGGCCTCTGGTAGGGGAGTTTACCAGCTGATCCAGGGCATTTGAGTTGATAAATTCCAGGAAGCGCTGAGTCTGGGAGTTAATAGTAGGGTAATTGAAATTGCCCAATATCAGGGTGTTCGGTAGGACCTTCATGTTTTCCAGTGTCTCTAGAAAGGCAGAGTGGTGGTCCTGGGTCATGGAGGGTGATCTGTAGCAGGCCACAATTTGCATTGCAAATTTGCCCGATGTTAGTTGTACATGGATGATCTCAGAGGTATCATGCTGCGCCACTAACCTGGAGGTGCGAGTATCCTTGATGAATATGGATACACCCCCTCCTTTTGTGTTCCGGTCCGTGTTCTGTAGCTGAAATGTGTGGTATGCGTTGAAGCCCAGTAGTGCTGGAGTGCTCTCTGGAGCCTTGAACCAGGTTTCATTCACTGCACAGATGTTGACGTTCTCCATACTTAGGAGTGCTTCGAGCGCATGCTTTTTAAGATTTAAACTCCTGGCGTTGAGTAGCATAACCCTCATTTTTTTACTTGTGCTGTTTACAGTGGTGGGTTTGAATTTTGAGCCCTGCCTAAAAAAGGCACTATGGGGGCAGCAAGAGCCTTGGCCAGTATTCGAAAGCCAAGGGGTGACAGGTGCAAGCAGTCTCTTGCAAAGCAACGCAGCTTGTCCAGCATGTCATCCTAGGCTGACAGACACTGGATCCACTTTGAATGACACCAGAAGCTTAGCCAATTGTTGAAATCGCTCATTTATTCTTTATACTGAGGTATCATTCTTGGTGAGGGCAGGATGCTACTCAGGGTCAGGGTCATACCTGCCTGGGATACATGATCAGAGAGCTCTTCCATGTATCTTTTCATGTAGTCCAGGGAGGTACATCTCAGGTCATTCACACTAACATGAACAATGACAGAGTCATATTTGTACTTGTTCTGGAGTGACCCGAGTGCTTGTGTTATGTGGCGGATTCTGGCTCCCGATAGGCAGCTAACAGTAACCTTCTTGTCCAGCCTAGTGAGTGGGGTGTCAGTGTGCCTGACTATTGAGTCACCTATTACTAGGTTTGTTAGGTATGTTATTTCGCCTTAAGGGCTGTGACTGTGTGGCACATTGATTTTGTGTTTTATGTGTTGTCTGGTTTGTGGGAGGTGCAGGTTTTGTGGGTGCCTGCTTTGGAGCTCTCTGATGCTTTTGCAGATTTTTAATTAGAGCCTCCGAGTATGATTTTGTGTATTTATGTGTATTTTTTGCCAGTGCTGGTTTAGTAGGTCTATGTGAGGCTAGAGGTGTGGTGCAAGAGTTAACCTTCTCCTCATGACTGTCTGTTCCAGTCTTGGGTGGAGAGACCTTAGCCTCCAGTTTGGCTGTATAATTGCATCACTCGCATATGTTAGTGATTTGTGGTAGGAGGAGAGGGCTGTCTGTGTACATGAGGCAGTTGCAACATTGCCTCAGGATATGCAGATTCACCAGCTGGACTGGAGAGTACACCTGAAGTTGCCCTTTGATCATGCCTGAATAGTAGGGTGAGCTGCTTAGTTGCTTGGTTGGTGAGGGGTGGATAAAGAGCCTTGCCCTGCTGGGCAGTCAAGTGTCGGGGTATATTAGTGCTTGCTATTAGGTCTGAGCAAGCGCTGGACTGTAGGATGCTTTTTGAGTGCTTAGGTTGAGAGTCAGAATAGTTTCAAGTGAAAAACTGAAGAGGAGACTTAGTGGAGCCAGGAATAATTTAACCTTAGCTAACCGGTGCTGCCCGGCGCACAAAACCGTGCAAACAAAGTTTTTGAACTACTAACTTCTGGGCTGAAACCACTCCTCCAGGGACAAATGGCTGCTCTAAGTTCCCCTCTCTCACAGGTGAACAGAGAAACTTCCCTCTATCCAAGTAAGGTATGGGCAACCCAGAAACTTGTAACACAGCCCTGAATTCAGCACTAGCCTGAAAACTGGACTATACTAGCTTAGAAAGGTGGGAAACAAGAAAAATTTTTTTTTTGAAAAGATAAGGCAAAAACAGTAAACAAGACACTTAAAACAGCTTTAAACGACTACAAGCGATCAGAAAAGGCTATGGCACTTTAGTGTGTAGTCTAAAACAGTTAAACAATTTATGTAAACAAAAAAAAAACTTTTTAAAAGTGCAGGCAGTCAAATAAGTACAATATGTGAAAAAACAAGCTTTTAAATCACAATAAGTGCTGGAAAAATCAGCGTTTAGGCAGAAATCAGTTAAGTACAGCAAGAAAATACAGAAAATTGATAATCACTCCAAAGTCTCTCTTTTAAGATAGAAGGCTTATATCAGTTTAAGGCTTTCTAGTGCTTTCCAGTAAGTTAGTTACAGGAAAGATGGGAAACAAGCACAGATGTGGTCTTTTAAACCAGAAAGGTGAAAGAGATGGACAACTTCCCAAATGATCAATAAACTACAATTCCTGGGCCAAGAACCACTCCTCTTGTGGTAGACAGGCTACCTAGTACTTACCACTCCCACTGATAAGCTAGAAGACTGCACTCCAACAAAAAGGCTTGAGGGGCTCAGAAACTTACAAACAGTCCTGGATACAGCAAATCTGTACCTGGACTAGACTAGTTACAGGAAAGGTGGGGATTCAAGCGCAAACACAGGCTTTAAAACCAGAAAGTTGAGGGAGATGGAAAAAAACTACCCAAACGGCCAATAAACTACAATTTCTGGGCCAGAACTACTCCTCTTGAGGTAGATAGGCTACCTAGTGCTTACCACTCCCACTGATAAGCTGGAAGGCTTCCCTCCAACACAGAAAGGCTTGCGGGGCTCAGAAGCTTACCAACAGTCTTGGATACAGCAACTCTGTATCTGGACTAGGCTAGAAACAGGAAAGATGGGGAAACAGCGCAAGTGCGGCTTTTAAACCAGAAAGTTGAAAGAGATGGGGAAAAAACTGCCCAAACAGCCAGTAGCTACAATTTCTGGGCCAGAAACCACTCCTCCTGTGGTAGATAGGCTACCTAATTGCTTACCACTCCCACTGATAAGCTAGAAGACTTCCCTCCAACACAGAAAGGCTTCTATATATATATATATATATATATATATATATATATATATCTATATCTATATATATATATCTATATATATCTATATATATATATCTATATATATATATATATATATATCTATATATCTATATATATATATATATATATATATATATATATATATAGATATATATATATATATATATATATATATAAAATAGATACATACATATAAAATGTGCGTATGGGTATAATTTATATATCAGGTGTACTGAATTTAAACAAAACACCCAAATATTGAAATTCACAAAGCTGACCAGAAAACAAACTTTGAAAATGACGATACGCTACTACATATGCCTGAGCAATAAAACCACTGCATGTAAAACTTGCATTAAAAAAAATAGAATAAAACCTCATTTTCTGCGGAGGGCAAGCCCCCTTGAACCCCTCCCCCCCCCCGCTAGTTAGATATTCCAACTACAAGATTGCACTGTGTCAGGGAAGTGGCATTTTTCCCTACCCCAAGAGCTGTGTAATCTCGCACACGTATCAGCCATCTGTACAGTCGACTAAAAAGATGCCAAAACAAAGGGGATTCAACAATATTCAGTTATACATACACACAAGAAAAAAATAAATATATATACCGATGTATAATGTACTGCTTATGCACACATGCTCAAAAGAAAAGTATACGTTTCTCTATGATATATTACCAGTTTTTATTTAAAGTACAGCAGACATTTATACCTATCTGCTTAAGCAGAACGCTGTCTGTCAACAAATGACTGCACAACATAAGTACATTTATCTCATTGACATCACATTAAAATGACGCTCAATCCAAACAAAATAAAGTATATGCCATTTTCAGTAATATCTTTCTTCTGGTTTTGTATTATAATGGTGGAATACCCATTAACTGCAATGCGAGTCCCTGTGCAGGAATGCCAGAATTTTATCCATTTATAATGTCATACTAAAAGTCTTTAGCAGTACTGTTTGAACATCAGAAGTCTCAGTCATCGTTGTATTACTGTCAAGAGCAGTACAGTACTCAAGACGTTTCCCCATTAGTAATGCTTATCACAAGGCACCATGCAGAAAAGTATATTATCTGTTATATCCCACTATTTAAAAAGCCCCATTTTCCATTTCATCTGGCAGTGTACATTGAGCTCATCAGGTGAAATGAAATAACTGCAAGTTGTCAAAACTTTTTCAGATGGTACAAAAACGTCATTTGGTTCTGATGAATGTGCAAAAGCAACCTTTAAAGCAGGAAAACTGCAACACAGTAAAACATCAGTTTGGGACATGAAAGTGACATTGCCTGAATGGGAAGGCAAAATTGCGGCAGACACTAAAAACAACCACAAAGCCTTCTATAGCTATATCAAGAACCTCCAAGGCAATACCCAGATTTGCTGAGTTACTGTAGAATGGTACCTCCTATACTGAGCCAACATACTGGCCGACAGATTCAGTGCCAATTTTAAACCCCCTCCCCAAAAGGACCAATCACAATACCGGAAGAATGCAAGGTACCCAGCATTTCTGCAGCATAGGTAAAAGCTGCATTGTCCAAGGTCAAGAATACAGCATCCATGGGACGTGATATCCCTGGCTGTGTTCTACAAGAACTACAAAACGAACTGGCACCACATTTGTGTGCCCTGTTCAGTCAAAGCCTTACCTCAGGCTTCGTCCCTACCAAATGGCGCACTGCTACAATCATCCCTCTACATAAATGGGGAGCGACTACAGACCCTGGAAATTATCGCTCCATTCGCTTGACGAGTCTGATATGTAAAGCTATGCAGCGCATCATCATGGACCTGATCAACAAAGATACAGGTAATCTCCAAACTTTACAACCCACGCAATTTGGCTTTGTTAAAGGGAGATCCTGCCTGCTCAACCTGGCTGACTCTGAGTCGGTCACCAACGCTGTGGATGAGGGTAAGGCAGTGCACACAGCCTACCTCAATCTGGCCAAGGCTTTTGATACCATTCCTCACTCAGGAATAATTGGCAAACTCACCAAACTGGGCATCAACCCCTATATCACTAGGTGGGTTGCAAATTGGCTCACAGACAAGACCCAGACAGTGAAAGTAGCGGATTCTAAGTCGGACTGCTGACCAGTCATGAGTGAAGTACCAAAGGAATCTGTCCTGGGTCCCCTCCTGTTTGGCATCTACTTCTCAGAAGTCCAAGCCAACACAGAAGGACTCTGGCTGACCACATTCGCAGATGACTTCAAGCTGGGAGCCATTATTAACTCCCCAAGGGGATGCAGACATCCTCCAGAAAGACCTCACTGAAACCAACAACTGGTGTCAGAGCTATGGCCTTAAGCTGAACGCCAAAAAATGCACCGTCACTCCCTTTCAGAAAAGCTCAGTTCCCACTAATTACCATATCTATAGGAGCCCACTGAACATTGAAGATGTTATAAGAGATCTGGGCACCCAGGATGACAGCAACTTCTCCTTCGACCACCACATCGCCATGGTGGTCAGAAAGTCCTATGTGGCACATCTCATAACCAAGGGTTTTGCATCCAGGAAGAAAGAGGTCATCATCCCTCATTAGACCACTTATCAAGTACAATGCCCCATTTGGCATGTACCTCACTAGACATCTGCAACAGCTGGAGAGGCCACATAAGTACCTCACAAAGAGGATCCTAGGCCTTAAACATGTGTCCTACATGGACAGACTCAAGGAACTTAAGCTATTCTGTGTCTCTTATCGTCTACTTAGAGGCGCACTCCGCTTTACTTACAAAGCCATGTCAAACCCAGCCCTGCTAGAAATGTTACACCTAAAAAAAATCCCAATCCCTCAGCAACACACGATCCAGAGAACTCAATCTCATTACCACAACCAACAGCACATTCTAGACGGACAGGTTCATCACCCAGAGACTGCCCATGCTCTGGAATAGGCTTCCTATACATATCAAGCAGAGCACCTCCCTGGCCCTCCAAGAGAAATCGCGATAAGTGGATGGGTAACAAAATTCACTCCAGGGACCACTCCAGAGGCTCTACTGGACAGAGGCACTGGGAACTAACGTTGGCACTTTTTTTGGGCTAGGCTTGTGAAGGCTCCAGGGCCATTAGCCTACTACACACCTATGAATCTATAAAATAACTTAAGCAAGAGGGAGTATATAAATATTTGGGAACTGATGAAGGATAAACAATAAAGCATGAATAAATGTGAATAAAACTTAGTAAGGAATACTTTAGAAGACATAAATTAATCCTGAAAACAGCGCTGACATCTAGGAACAAAATCCAAGCTATAAACCAATTTGCTTTTCCTGCCCTTACAGTTTTGGAGTGATTGACTGGCCCCAAAACATGTTGGCTAGATTAGATAGGAAAACAAGAAGGACGCTTCATGCTCACCAAATGATTTATAAAAATCAGTGCATACCAAGATTATATATTCCTGTTCCAAAGGAGGAAGTATAGAAAACGTCTGGAAGAACCTCATGTTGATCAGAAATGAATGCAGGAATGGTCAAGGACAGGCAAATTCATACCAAGAGATGAAAGGTTAATATTGGTGGCCCAAGATGGTGGGCTGCATACACGTTGGTTTACAAAGTCCATTGAACATGTGGGAGAAACAGACAAATGTAGGTTTTGTAAAAATGAATTAGGAACAGTCGCACAACACAGTGCTGATTGTGACATACTAATGGCAGAAGGACTGTATACTGAAAGGCACATAATAATGTGGCAAT